>NW_026068147.1:231072-234253 GCF_014885135.2 Alexandromys fortis | reverse complement strand
TTTCTTTCTTTCTTTCTTTCTTTCTTTCTTTCTTTCTTTCTTTCTCTCTCTCTCTCTCTCTCTCTCTCTCTTTCTTTCTTTCTTTCTTTCTTTCTTTCTTTCATTGTTTGTGTTTTGAGACAAGGTATCACTCTGTAGTTCAAGCTAGCCTTGAACTTGGGACGCTGCCTCAGCCTCCTGAGTCCTGCGTTTGTAGAATCATATACCACTTCATTAGGGCAGGACTTGAGCTGGGTCTCACAGGGGAGGTAGAAATTGGGCTGGTGGAGGGCAGAGAGCAAGTCAGTGCAAAGGGTGTGTGGGCATACAGAGTGGATTGGGTGGGGTCTTTGGGGACAGGGGCTGTTGACTTCCTTTTTATTTGAGTTTTCTGAACTCAACAGGGCCTGGCACTAAGGAAGTACTCTGCAAATGTTTAATGAACAAAACAATAGCTTTCCAACATCTTAACTTGGTCTGATAAGATAGGAAGTTTGTGAAAATTCAACCTATTGAAAGTAAAAAAATCCTACTTATAGTCATATGTTCACACAGAGCTTTATTCAGCTGTCCATCACTCCAACCTGTGTTGAGGCCACTGCAAGATCAGGGAACTTTCCCTCAGTTCTCCCCAGGTCTCCTTAGTCTGTTAGCTCCTACAACCCTAGATCCTGACTGCTGGTCAGTTCCGTGTGCTTTCTTGATAATGAACACTCTTAAGGCAAACGGAATTTTGAATTGGGTTCCTTCAGTAGCCTAAAGCTCTGAGGGTAGGAAAGCATCTGATTTTGTTGCTCCAATGTCCAGTGGATTGTGAGTTCATCCACATCTTTATATCTTTATATCACATCTGTGATATAAAGAGTGAGTTCTATAATTTTGAACAGTTTGGTGTCGGTGAAACATCCAGGTTCCAAGCCACGCTCTAACAATGTCACCCTTGAAATCACCATGACAGGTGTTTTCAGGCATCTAGCCCTGGCTGAAGTGCCAGGAATGTAGGGATCCAGGGCACGGTCTCATCTTGTGCTCTCTCTTCAGGCCTGGTCCTGCTCTCGGCAGGCACTGAAGCCAGCTGGTACCAGAGAACACCCTCCAAGTGCCACTTTCCAAGTGATGTAATCTGAAGCCCCTGTGCTCTTCTGTCAGTTTAAGACAGTGGTTCTCAACCTGTAGGTTGGGACCCTCTTGGTGGGGGAAGGCAAACGACCCATTTACAGGAGTCGACTAAGATCATCCTGCCTATCAGATATTTATATTACAATTCATAACAGTAACAAAATTGCAGTTATGGAGTAAAATAATTTTATGGTTGGGGGTCACCACAACATGAGAAACTGTACTAATGGGTCGCAGCAGCAGAAAGTTGAGAATCATTGGTTTAAGCTATGATGTGAGATTTGTCTCACAAAATAAAAAAGATGCACACAGAGAGGCCTGGGGCTGCCCACAGCACAGGTGGGAAGAGCAGAGGATGTGGGATTCGGCTCTAACTAGGAACATGGTCCAGGATGGGGACTGCGACTCTGGCTAGACATTCCGGGAATTCAGTTTCTGCTCTGGTTTCTGCGCTTCACCTGGGCACGGGACGTGACAGGAGAGCTTCAGATTATATCATTTGGAAAGTGGTGGGTGGGAAATGGAGGGGCACTTGGAGGGTGTTCTCTGGTACCAGCTGGCACCCGTGCCTGCCAAGAGCAGGACCAGGACTGAAGAGAGAGCACAAGATGAGACCGTGCCCTGGATCCCTACATTCCTGGCACTTCAGGCAGGGCTAGATGCCTGAAAACACCTGTCATGGTGATTTCAAGGGTGACATTGTTAGAGCGCGGCTTGGAACCTGGATGTTCCACCGACACCAAACTGTTCAAAATTATAGAACTCACTCTTTATATCACAGGCTGTCCTTGAACTCACAATCCACTGGGCATTGGAGCGTGGCTTGGAACCTGAGTGTTCCACCAACACCGAAGTGTTGGGAATTATAAAACCTTCACTTTCTGGGCCAGCAAAATGGCTCCTCAGTGAGGGCTCCCATCACTGAGCCTAGGGACTGGAGTTTGATCCCAGGACTCGCATGGTGAAAGAAGAGCTGCCCTGCAAGTTGTCCTCTGGCCTCCGCCGGTGCACACGTGCACCTGAAACGAATAAAAATGTAACGAAGAAAAACCCTTCTTTTCAAATGTGACAGTGCGCTGTGACGTGGGCTGAGCTGTTTTTTGACGTCATTTGCAGTTGATATGAGTGGTTGTGATTCTCTAACCACTTCTGTGACTTGGACTTCACCCTCCCACCAGCCCCCCTCTGCCCCCTCCTAATGAGAATGGTTAAGAATGTTTTTTATCAGTCATGGTCACAAGGTGGCAGCACTGTCTCACTGGTTTAAAGGGTAGACAGTGTGACTAGGTCAGCTGCCCCATTAAGTCCCTGTAGAGTGACAGACTTTTGATCCTGTGAAATCACTTGCATTTAGAGTTAGAAGACACTTTAGAGAAGACTCTTCAGACTTTAATGTGCTTACAACCACACAATAACCACATGGTTACTGTTCAAATACAGATTCTGATACTTCTAGTGGGACCCGAAATCCTCCCTCCCTCTCTTCCTCGCAACATGCCAGGTGTCTCTGCTGTTCTGGTCTTGCTGTGTTGCCTAGGCTGGCCCTGGACACCTCCACCCCTACTGCTGCTAAGATAGGAAATGCATCACTGCTGGTTGGTGGATCACACGTTAAGCACCAAGGGTGTTTAGAGATCACTTTAGAGATGAATTTTCATTGCCCTGCTTTGATGTATGGATGAAGCGAGAATGAAGTCTGACTTGTCTGGTGTAGCTATGACTTGGACATACAACATTTTCTTTTTTTTTTTTTTTTTTTTTTTTTTTTTTTTTTTTAGGCAGGGTCTCAGTGTGTAGCTCTGGCTGCCTTGGAACTCTCTGTGGATCACAGGGATCCCCTGCCTCTGCTTCCCCCGTGCTGGGGTTATAGGTGTGCACCACCATGCCCTGCCTGGCATGACTTGCCTTTAAATCCAGGGTCTCCCTCTAAGTGTTCTTCTCACTGTCCTCTGTCCCTGTCCCCTCTCTCATGGTCAGCAGCTTCTCTGGTTTAGAACTCAGAACTTCTCTTTTCTCCTCTGATCTTCAGTCAGGTGTCATTTGATGGCTCCTCTACCCCAAACCTTCAGTGGCTCTTTGGCAA
>NW_026068147.1:226741-229134 GCF_014885135.2 Alexandromys fortis | reverse complement strand
TCCCCCATCCCACCCCACCCCCCAGTTCCCTAATATTTGCCCAGCAATCTTGACTACTTCCAATATCCAGGGGGATAACTATATGTTTTTCTTTGGGTTCACCTTCTTATTTAGCTTCTCTAGGACCGTGAATTATAGGCTCACTGTCCTATATTTATGGCTAAAAACCAATTATGAGTGAGTACATCCCTTGTTTATCTTTTTGGGTTTGGGTTACCTCACTCAGGATAATGTTTTCTATTTCCATCCATTTGCATGCAAAATTCAAGAAGTCATTGTTTTTTACCGCTGAGTAGTACTCTAATGTGTATATATTCCACACTTCATCCATTTTTCGGTGGAAGGGCATCTAAGTTTTTTCCAGGTTCTGGCTATTACAAATAATGCTGCTATGAACATAGTTGAACAGATACTTTTGTAGTACGGTAGGGCATCTCTTGGGTATATTCCCAAGAGTGGTATTGCTGGGTCCTGGGGTAGGTTGATCCCAAATTTCCTGAGAAACCGCCACACTGCTTTCCATAGTGGTTGCACAGGTTTTCATTCCCACCAGCAATGGATGAGTGTACCCCTTACTCCACATCCTCTCCAGCAAAGGTGTATTTGATTTTAGCCATTCTGACAGGTGTAAGATGGTATCTCAAAGTTGTTTTGATTTTCATTTCCCTGATCGCTAAGGAGGTTGAGCATGACCTTAAGTGTCTTTTGGCCATTTGAACTTCTTCTGTTGAGAATTCTCTGTTCAGTTCAGTGCCCCAATTTTTAATTGGGTTAATTAGCATTTTAATGTCTAGTTTCTTGAGTTCTTTGTATATTTTGGAGATCAGACCTTTGTCTGTTGCGGGGAAGGGCAGTTTTTTTTAATTATTCATTTATTTATTTTACATCCTGACCCCTCCCTCCTCCCTCCCAGTCCCTTCCCACTACTTCCCCTCTGCTCCACCCCCGAATCCACTCCTCCTCTGTTTCTGTTCAGAAGAGGGCAGGCCTCCCATAGATATCGACAAAATATAGCATATGAAATTATAGTAAGAACTAAGCACCTCACCTGTATTAAGGTTGGGAAAGGCAACCCAGTATGAGGAATAGAGCCAGCAAAAGAATCAGAGACAGCTCCTGCTCCCTACTGTTAAGAGTCCTACACGAAGAACAAGCTACACAGCTGTCACATATAAGCAGAGGGTCTAGGTCAGTCCCATGCAGGTTCCCTGGTTGTTGGTTCAGTCTCTGTGAGCTCCTATGAGCTCAAGGTAATTGAATCTGTGGGTATGTTCTTGTGGTGTCCTTGACCCCTCTGGCTCCTACAATCTTTCTTCCCCCTTTTTGAATGATTCCCTGAACTCAGCCTGATGTTTGGCTGTGGGTCTGCATCTGTTTTCATCAGTTGCTGTATGAAGCCTCTCTGATGAATACTGGGCTAGGCACCAATCTATGTGTATAGCAGAATATCACCAGGCATCATTACCTTGACATTTTCCCCCTTTTTCCTGCAGTTGTGTTTGGTTCTGTCCCGTTCCATGGGCTATCCAGCCTCTGGGTCCTGGCCCTCCAGGCAGTGTCAGGGGTGGGCTCCCTATTGAGCTAATCTTTTTTTGGGTTTTTTTTTTTTTTGGTGTGTGTGTGTGTGTGTGTGTGTGTGTGTGTGTGACAGAGGTGGGGGTTGGGAGTGATTTTAATGCTGCATCAGCTCCTTCTGTGATCCAGTGTCAGTCAAACCCTGGTAGATTGTGAGTACTTTAGGGCTAGCTCTCCTCAGAGTCTTTCTTGATTTTGGTGTTATCTTTTGCATGTAATGAGATATTCCTGCTTTGGGAGGAATTGATGAAAACATATAAGTAAAAACTTTTATCTGGACATGGTGGTGCAAGACTTTAATTCCAGTACTTTGGTAGACAGAGGCCAGTGAATCTGAGTTCATAGTCAGCCAGGGCTACTTAATAAGTGAGACGTTGTCTCAAAAAAGGTTAAAAAGGTTGTGTGTGTTTGTCTGTGACCGCAGATGCCTAAGGTGGTCAGAGGCATCAGATTCACTGGAGGGGGAATTTCGGGCAATTGTGAGCCACCAGATGTGGACACTGGCAACTGAACCCAGGTCCTCTGCAAGAGCAGCAGGTGCAGTTAACTGCTGAACTATCCATCCATCCTGATGAAATTTTTAATGAAACCCCCAGAAATGCCACAAGGAACCTGAGCACAGTGAGAACCTGAGCACAGTGAGAGTTGCTTCAGCAGTCAGGTGATGGGAGATGGGTGCACTTTCCTATTTTGTGAACTTAGAGCAGAGTCTTTACCCTCTCTCTTCAGAAGACACTGAGGGCAGAACAGCAACTGGAGCTGCTCAAGGGAGGACCTGTGCCTCTGACATGGGCTATGCTAATGTATTCTGCTCCTTC
>NW_026068147.1:211501-220654 GCF_014885135.2 Alexandromys fortis | reverse complement strand
TCTTTTTTTGGGTTTTTTTTTTTTTTGGTGTGTGTGTGTGTGTGTGTGTGTGTGTGTGTGTGACAGAGGTGGGGGTTGGGAGTGATTTTAATGCTGCATCAGCTCCTTCTGTGATCCAGTGTCAGTCAAACCCTGGTAGATTGTGAGTACTTTAGGGCTAGCTCTCCTCAGAGTCTTTCTTGATTTTGGTGTTATCTTTTGCATGTAATGAGATATTCCTGCTTTGGGAGGAATTGATGAAAACATATAAGTAAAAACTTTTATCTGGACATGGTGGTGCAAGACTTTAATTCCAGTACTTTGGTAGACAGAGGCCAGTGAATCTGAGTTCATAGTCAGCCAGGGCTACTTAATAAGTGAGACGTTGTCTCAAAAAAGGTTAAAAAGGTTGTGTGTGTTTGTCTGTGACCGCAGATGCCTAAGGTGGTCAGAGGCATCAGATTCACTGGAGGGGGAATTTCGGGCAATTGTGAGCCACCAGATGTGGACACTGGCAACTGAACCCAGGTCCTCTGCAAGAGCAGCAGGTGCAGTTAACTGCTGAACTATCCATCCATCCTGATGAAATTTTTAATGAAACCCCCAGAAATGCCACAAGGAACCTGAGCACAGTGAGAACCTGAGCACAGTGAGAGTTGCTTCAGCAGTCAGGTGATGGGAGATGGGTGCACTTTCCTATTTTGTGAACTTAGAGCAGAGTCTTTACCCTCTCTCTTCAGAAGACACTGAGGGCAGAACAGCAACTGGAGCTGCTCAAGGGAGGACCTGTGCCTCTGACATGGGCTATGCTAATGTATTCTGCTCCTTCTTTGTAATGTGGTAGGACCCCTGACAAGAAATGTTAATTTAGCCTACTTGACAGAGCTGGCATACAGAGCAGAAAGATAGGAAGATGTGACAAAATGGGAATGGATTAAAAAGGTGGACATGAATCATTCTCCTGGTTACCTAGGTAACAGAATGCTAATGATTTTTTCCTCAGTTTACGTTTTGGTATAAAAGCTGTTTGAAGAATAAACGCAGGTGAATTTTCAGGATATGAAGTCAGGATTTCATGAGGAATCCCTCGAAATCTTCCTCCTGATAAAGACATATGAGTTATGTCTTTCTTCCCATGCCTCCCCTCTGGACCAGAGAAATAATTTATGATCTGTGCTGGCACTGGAGCCCGACAGGCACAGGCCCTGAAAGATGGTTCAATGCCTCAGATTCTAGCAAACATCCAGAACTGAAAACCAACAGTGAAAACTAGTCCTGGAAAGCAGCAGAGAAGCCATTCTGTGGGCCTCTCTTCTCAAAGCATAACCAGCTAAGCAGAGATAACTAAACACGGACTTTGGTAGGGACCCACGGAAGAAGAAAAGGACAAAGTTCCCTTGGTTGGGAAAGGTATGACTGAGCAAACAGCTGTCCAAGAAAAAGGGAAGGTCACGCCTGACCCCGTCTTCCTGCTCTTTTTCCGCACCAGGCCTCAGAGAAGTCTTTGCTACACTGAAAGTGCACAGCACATAATTGCTATAATTGCCACCAACAGGAAAGAACTCAATTCTGTTATAAAGACCCAGCCTCCCATACCAAGGTACTGCGTCTGACTATGGTTGAAAGCACAACCCACATAGCCGGACCCTTTGTTTAGGATGGCCTTAGTGTGGAAGGCTAGGTGACCATCCCCTATGTGGCAGGTGGAAACTGTGGCCTAGATTCTGGTCGTCATACCATGTAGAAATATGAGCCTATGTATGTCAGACTCCAAAGGCATCTCATTTGATTAACCTGTGGTGTCCCAGGCACTGATAGTTTAAGAGTGCTTCCAAGATGGGTTAATGGGCGAAGACATTTGTCACCAAGCTTGATAATCTCTGTTGGATCCCCAGGACCCATATGATGTACAGAAAGAACCTCCTCCTCTAAGCTGTCTTCTGACCACCATAGGTTTGCTGGAGTTTGCTCGCCCCTCCCAATAAATAAGATGAAACGAATAATATAAAACAACGTTTCCAAGTGATGTAGTCATTTTATAGGGGAGAAGTGTTAGCCAAGTGCTCCAAGTTCCCCTGAGCAGCAGTGAAAGGCCTTGTCATCCTGGCTCCTCCCATGCTGATCTGGAGGCACAGTACCGTTCCTGTGCTACCTGGATGAAGAACACAGCTTGAGCTTAACCATGAAGAAATATTAGATGAGCCCAAATTGAGGGTTATTAAAAAACAAACAAAGCAACAGCTGGTTAATGTACTTTCAGTGGGGGTAGCACCAGGGAACCAGAGGTAGGAGGCTTATAAATCCCAGGCCTGCTTGAACTATGTAGTGAGACTTTGTCTCAACAAAAGCAAAACCAAAAGGTTAAGCAGGGCATAGTAGCTCAGGTCTATGATCCCAGCACTTGGGAAGTGGAGGTGGGAAGATCAGAAGTTCCAGGCCCACCTGGGCAATTTGAGAGGAGCCTGGGCTAAATGAGACATGGTCTAAACAACTCCCTGACTCCCTGCAACAGCAACAATAAAAACCTAGTCCAACAAAAATACCAACTATATTAGCCAAAAACCTCATAAATTCCCAAAGGTTAGCTGGACAACTTCCAAGTCCAGCCTTATCTTCAGAGTGATTTGTAGGCCAGCTTGGGCTACAAAAAGAGACCTTGATTCAAAAACAAATCAGACAACAATAGAACCAAAAATCAAAATGTTATGGTCATGAAGAGAAAATTCTGAAGAACTCTTCCAGATGAGAGAAGACTAAGGGGATTGAGGATATAGCTCAGAGGTAAAACACTTCCTAGAATGTGCCAGACCTTGAGTTCAATCACCAGGACTGTGAAGACAAAAACCAAACCAAAACAAAAATACCCACTACCAAAAATAACCTCAAAAGAGACAAAACAGTTAAATACAATATATAAGCTTAGGTTGGAACCTATTTCAGAAACCCTATTTCAGGTTTATTGGGTAAGGTCTGTACATATGTATAGTTCTTTGTATGAAACCATGGACATGTATAGATCGTGAGAACCACAGTGTAGTCACTAAAATGTTAATATTTTGGATAATTGAGTACAGAGCATTTGAGAGCTACTTTTGGAATAATTTTAGGAGTCTGAAATTATTTCCAAATGTAACATTGAAAAAAGCAAGCCAGGGGCTGGGAAAGATGGCTCAGTGGTTAAGAGCACTGGCTGCTATTGCAGAGGACCAGGTTCAATTCCCAGCACTTACTTGGCACTCACAACCATCTGTAACTGCAGTTCTAGGTGATCCAACACCCTATCTGGTAGCCTCTTCTGACCTCTGTAGGCACTGTATGTATGTGGGTGTGATGGGTCCATGGGGGTCGCGCAAGGATATGGGACAGACCACCAAAGTCTATTATATCATAAGCAAACTTTATTTTAGAAAAATTAAAAAAAATCTCCATGGGGCACAAAAAACTCATCAGATAGCTGAGACCACAGCCAGAGATGAACTTGTAAGGCTGTGGCAAACATGGTTTCCAAACTCCCCCTCTTTATATCAAGAAGCAACAAGCATTAGACATGAGAAAAAGAATTTTTACAATTGAGGTAAAACTGAGATACAAATTGCTTTTTACTTCATTACAATTTCCATGAACAGGGCTTTTAGTTAAACTAGCGTTTGTATTTATTTTATTGTTTTTCTCTGGCACTTTCTGATGGTGTTTACCAAAGCTCTATATTCCCTGGATACTGCCAGTTTTGTGTAGCAGGGAAGGGTATGGCAAAATGCACTACCAAAAAGTCACGTCCATCCCATCATTTAAAAGTTAACTCAGCCCACATTAATTGCTGGTCACGAGTGACTAGGAGGTTATCTAAAAGCTGACCCTCAGTTTGGAGGGTCGTTTCAGTCTTGCAGACAGAGCTATCGATTATAAATCAAAGTGACCAATGTTAATAGTTAATCATTAAGCTGCTGTGAAAGCTGCTGACAGCCTGCTCTCATTCTCCTAGGATTACAACTTTATATTTCCTTATTTCTACATTCTTATTTCCGGAACCTACATTTCTATATCCTTATTCTTGGACTCTTGGACTCTTCATTCTCCCCTTGGATTTGTAACTAGAATCAAATCTTTGATTCATTTTGATTATCTTACACTTTCTTATTTGGCCCTTTCTCAGCATGTTTTGGGACAGGGATGATGTTTGAGTCACACAATTTTTCACCAATTTATTTCTGTTTGAAAATCTTAAACCTTGCATGTCTCAGGAGTATCTTTAAATTTTGTTTACCTAAATGTTTCCCTTTGTGGGTTTGGTAGATTTGGGACTTAGCCAGTTCAGCTGGTAAGATGAGTCTTTTATCTTCTGTATACCTCCATCCATTTATAACCCAGGTGTTTAATAAGGAAGCAAAGTCTTTATCATCCTTGGCAGATGATAAAGATCCCGCATTTTAGGCAACACAGGATCTGACATTATTTTCAGTGAATCAGTGACATTTAAGACTGCTTTCTTGGCTGCCTGATATGAACTGTGATTGCCCCAGGCCTCATAAGAGTTTTCTTTTTGATGTCCTGTGTAATGGATAATGGCCAGTTTTTTTTTTCCAGAAAGCTAGAGACAGCCAATAAGTCCAGGATTTTTTGTTTATTTTTAATAGTTTTTTCCTCAGCAGTTATTAAGCCCCCTTTCCCCAGTGTTTGGCTCTGTGGACATGCATCACAGTCAAAGTGTATTAAGTGTCTGTGTAAACATTGATAGTCAGTCTTATCCTTCCCTAGTTGTAGAGCTTTGGTTAGAACAGTCAGCTCAGCCTTTTGTGCTGAGGTGCTGGGAGGCAAGGCAGTGGCCAGATAGTCTCTGAAGGTGTTGTTATTTCCAACCCTGCGTACCTGGTTCCATCTTGGATAAAATTGCTGCTGCCCTTGAAGCATGTGACATCTGGATTTGGTCACATGATCTGGTTTCATGCACTTTCTGAAGTATCTCTGTGAAGTCATGGATGACATCAGAGTCTGGGTTAGGCAGCAGTGTTGCTGGGTTGATGAGTTGCTAGGAAGGAACCTAATGTGAGGGGCAGAGCGGGGACCTTTAGCAGAGCTTTCTTTACAGCTCTGCAAGCTCCTTCTTGAGTGTTAGTCCAGAGGAAGGATTCCTCTGCCTCACCAGTAGCCTCATATAAGGGTTTTGCCAATTTAGCAAATCCTGGTATCCAGAGCAGGCAGAATCTGACTGAGCCTAAAAACTCTAGGACCTGTCTCCAGTTTTGGAGGGTTGGAATGTTCAGAATAGATTGTTTTTGAGCAAGCAGCAGCCATCTCTTACCTTCTTTTAGTATATATTCTGGGTATGTGAGTTCAGAGAAAAAGATCTGGGCCTTTTAATCCAACACCTTCTACCCTACTCGGCATAACGTCTGCAGCAAGTCTCTAGTTGTCTGTAAGCAAGGATCTTGGTCCTTAGAAGCAATTAGAGGATCCTCGTCATATTGGATGAGGCTTAAATCAGGGTGAGAGGTCTGATAATCCTTCAAGTCCCAATGTAAAGCTTCATCAAAGATGATTAGGGAATTTTTGAATTCTTATGGCAGGCGGGTCCAATTGAACTGTCCACTGAATCCCCAGTCTGGGTCTTGCCATTTGAAGACAAAGATTGGTTGACCTTTGACTTCATGGCTTAAGATGAAGAAGGCATCCTTAAGGTCTAGAACTGAACACACTTGGAACTCCTGAGAGATGAAGTTAGGAGAACCATAGTGTTAATGTCAATCCATTTGTTAACCTCCCTAAGATCTTGTACTGCTCAATAGTAATTGGTCCCTGATTTCCTAACTGGCAGAAGCAGTGCATTCCAAGGAGACTGGCAAGGCACTAGTGTTCCATGCTCCAGGAGCCAATTAATGTTTAGTAATGCCCAACTTAGCCTCCGGGGCCATGGGCTACAGCCTCACCCTGACCGGTTGGGTGGTGTAAGAGGTTCTTCTGTTCATGTGGTGCTTTCATTGGTTAATGAATAAAGAACTGCCTTAGGCCTGATAGGGCAGAACTTAAGTAGGTGGATAAGACAGAACTGAATGCTTGGAGAAAGAAAGCAGAGTCAAAGAGAAGTCATGTATCCTCTGCCTTTGACGGACGCTAGTTAGAATCTTGCCAGTAGGCCACAGCCATGTGGTGATACACAGATTAATGGAGATGGGTTAAACTAATATGTAAGAGTTAGCCAATAAGAAGTTAGAGCTAATGCCCAAACAGTGTTCTAATTAATACAGTTTCTATGTGGTTATTTCAGGTGTAAGCTAGCCAGATAGTTGGGACAAACAAGCGGCCCTTTCCTTACAACAGTTGGACATTGGATATTAAGGCAACTATAACTGGGAGCTGTCTCTGCCCACACTCCTGGGATGGAGCAGTGAAGTCCAGCCATTAGAGGAGATACCTCTAGAGTCAGAGTCTGTGAAAAGAGCCTGTATTCTAGGTACAGGCATAAGGCATAGACTTTTGGCCATGGGGAAAAATGTCACCCCCTTCTCAGTGAAATGAATTTGGGCTTTCATCTCGGTCTGTAAGTCTCTTCCCAGGAGCAGGTAGGAGCATTTAGGGATAACTATGAAGAAATGTGTAACTTTCTTTCCCAATCCATGGTCCATTTTGTGGTCCATGATTGTAGGGCTGTCCCTGTTTGTCTGATAGAGGTCCCAGTGGAGTCTTTTAACACTGGATGGTGAACACCAGTGTCTACTAAGAAATCAACAGGTTGCCCCTCTACTTTTAGGGTTACCCAAGTATTGAGGAGAAACTTCAAACCCCGTCTCCTTCAATTGTCTGGACCTGCCATTTCAGGCCCTTTTGTCCTCTTTTTTTTTTTATTGTGGTCGTTTCTTCTTCCAGTGGCGTCTTTCCTTGCGATAATCACATTGATTCAATCTGAGGAGGGGGTGCTCATGGCCTTTATCATCTCCTCACCTGTTGGCTATGTGGGACAGCCTACATTCCCTCTGCCCATCAGGTCTCCAGCTCTTATCTGCCAGTAAGACTTCAGCCAGCCCCATGTTTGCTTATCTTCAGGTTCTTCTCAATTCAGTCAGATTTTTACCTTTAAATCCTTTGGGCTGCTGAAGCTTCTTCTTGATACTGAGGCTGCTTGGTTGATGAAAGCCAGGTTTCATCAACCTGCCATCTGACTCTCAGGAGCCTCTGGATTCAATGGAGGGTAGGTGGGATAAGCTTCCATCAAGCACTCAAGAGATGCTCCTGGTGACTCATCCTTTCCCTGCACTTGCTGACTACCTTAGACAAATGTGTGGGCTGCTTAGCAGCTGCTTGGAGACCACCTGTGAGAATCTGACAATAGCAATACTATAATCCCATCTGTCTTCAGGGGGTCCAACAGTGGGAGGGGAGAAGGGGGGAGAGGAACACTCAGAGAGGGAATGCAGGAGGGAGATGCTGAGGAGGAAGTGCTCCACAGGGGAGCAGAAGGCTCAGGTGAGGCAGAGGTGCTCTGCAGAGAATCAGGAGGCTTAGGGGAAAGTGAGGCAGAATTAGAGTCAGCAACTGTGCTGTCTCTTAGAAGGGGTTCCCTAGTCCATCTGCAAAGCAGAGGACTATGGGGAGGGTAAGGGGGGGATGAAAGTCCCATCCAGGATTGGATGTCACAGGCACGACTGCAGGAGTATTAGATCTGTGTTGAGGGAGTTGTGGGCTGTGTTCCTGCCACCCAGCTCCCGGCCACCTGGCTAGCTTATGCCCCAAAATAACAACACACAAACTGTATTCATATAAACATTGCTTGGCCCATTTCTATTAATGTGTGTAGCACCACGAGGTGCGCTTACCAGGAAGATTCTAGCCTACGTCCATCCTGGGTTGGAGCTTCATCACATCTGCCTCAGAGAGGAGAGCTATCACGTCTGAGCTCACTTCCTTTTCCTCCCAGCATTCTGTTCTGTTTACTCCACCCACCTATGTTCTAACCTATCAGGCCAAGCAGTTTCTTTATTAATTAACCAAGGAAAGCAACAGATTGATATGACACTCCCACATCATATCTGTTGGCTTTCTCTTTTGATTTCTTCGGTGGGACAGGAAGAAATGGCAGTTTCATTTTCTGAGGAAGGAAGAAGGGGTTTTAGCCATGAAGGGGAGTGGACCAGGAAGGCAACAGCAGGCCACAATATAGGGCACTTTGTCCTGGTGACCTGGATGGCTGAAAACAACATCCTGAACTTTAAGGATAAGTTTAACATTAAAGGAGTCAGTCTCCACAGGAGCAGGCCCCAGGAAGTGACCTCTGCAGGAACAGGTACAAGGGAGCGACCACCAAGGGAGCGAGCCTGAGCCAGAGACCTCTGTGGGACTAGGCCCAAGCCAGAGACCTTTGCGGGAGCAGATACAAGGGAGTGATTGCCAAGGGAGCAGGCCTGAGTTACAGACTTCTGTGGGACCAGGCCCAAGCTAGGGTCCTCCACGGGAGCAGGCCTGAGCCAGGGACATACATGGTTCTAATCTACTTGGGAAGTAGAAAAAGACAAGGTCTCCTAAGTAAATTGGGAGCATGGAGATTATGAGAGAAGGTAGAAGGGGAGGGGGGATAAAGGGATGGGAGCAGAAAAATATATAGTTCAATGAAAGCAATTTTAAAAAAATATCAAAGGAGCCTGCAGGAGGTCAGTCACTCAAAAGGCTGGGCACTCTAGGGAGCAGAAGGTCTTGAGTTGCTCTGATTTCACATGGGTGGCAGGGACTGCAGTAGTATCCTTGACGTCCTGGAACTGAGAGAGGACAAGATCCAGGGGAACCTTAGGTTTAGAAGCTTTTCCCATAGTGGAAATTACTTCATTCATAACCACAACAAGAAGGCTCACAATAAGCAAACAAAAAGAGGGGATATAAACTCGGCAGACACAGATGGGGAGATGCTGTGCATTGGATCATGTGACCCCGTACCAGTCCCAAAGGGTCATGACTCTTTGGCCAGAGAAGGAATTGAAACCTCCCTGTTTCACTCTGACTCAGAAACTAGAAGCGTGTCACCAGATCCCCAGATTGTCCAGACACTAGATCCAGATGAAACTCAGAAACTTACCAATTGGTAAAAACAGTACAGTAAAGTCTGCCAGAGACTCGGGTATCCCCCCAGAACCAGGTTTGCATGAGGTTCCGGGTTCGGTAACAAAAATGTTAGGTCCACGGGGGGGGGGG
>NW_026068147.1:205895-207446 GCF_014885135.2 Alexandromys fortis | reverse complement strand
GGGGGGTTTCACACAAAGATGGGGGACAGACCACCAAAGTCTATTACACCAGAAGCAAACTTTATTCCAGGAAAAAAAAAAACAAAAACAAAAAATTAAAAAATTTCCATGGGGCACAAAAAGCTTATCAGCTAGCTGAGACCACAGCCAGAGATGAACTTGTAAGGCTGTGGCAAAGGATGGTTTCCAAACTCCCCCTTTTTATATCAAGAAGCAATAAGCATTAGCCATGAACAAAATAATTTCAGGTGCACAGACACACACACAGACAAACATCCATATACATAAACATTGGTGATAATAATAGTAATCAAGAGGGTGTGGTGTGTAGCATATGTGCAGCTCTGGACTTGATCCCCAAACTCACAGCTCCACATAAACTGGGTTCAGTGGCTCATGCCTTTAATCCCGCCACTGAAGGTGAGGTCAGCAGGATCAAGTCATTCTTGGCTGTATAGCAAGTTTCAGGCCAGTCTGGGCTACAGACCTTGGATTTAAAAAAAAAAAAAGTGGTGATGACGCACACCTTTAATCCCAGTACTCAGGAGGCAGAGGTAGGCGGATCTCTGTGAGTTTGAGGCCAGCCTTGTCTATAAGAGCACGTTCCAGGATAGCTAGGGCTGTTATACAGAAAAACTCTTTCTTGAAAAACAAAACAAAACAAAACAAAAAAAAGGCAAAAAAGTTTCCAGATCATTCTAATGCATTGTCAAAGTTAAGAATCCCTTTAAAATCAAGCTTTCTTAATAATACTTAAAAACAGGTAACCTTTTGTTTTCTGAAATGTTATTTATCCAAATTTCCAGCTATCCCTGTATTCTATAGATTGAGTTCAGGTTCCTGAGGGTACCATTCATAGGCCCTCTAGTCTGGCCCTCTGCTCCTCGATTTTCAGTTAGTCCTGACCCACATTTTATGTCCTGAAGGGCTCCTGACTTCTTACTCAGTCTCCTGAATTCTTCTCTGTGAGTTCAAAGCCAGCAAGCTCTATATAGTGAATTCCAGGTTAGCCAGGGCTACATAATAAGATTCTGTTTCAAAGGAAAGAAGGAAGGAAGGAAGGAAGGAAGGAAGGAAGGAAGGAAGGAAGGAAGGAAGGAAGGAGCGAGCTCGTGACTATGTATGTACGTATCTGAATACTGGTAACCTACAGGTTCTGAGATAAGGGCCAACGTTGTGATGATGAGAGCTGTAGCGACCTTTAGATGAGGCACAAACACAAAGGTCCCATTGCTAGGCTCCTTCATTTTCATTATTATAGTTCAGGGGTTCCTAGAGACAATTTGTAGATTGTTACTCATGGTTGCTTGGTTAAAGTTTCTTGGTATCAAGATCCTGCATTGCCTTTAATCTTTTTTTTTTTTTTTCCTTGCTCATCACTAAAATGACAGACCCCTTTGAATGGAATGGAATGCTTGGGACTCTAAGGAATCCAAAGAGATTTTTCTCTTTCCTTGAATATAACTCAGCAAACAAGAGACCTACTGGAAGGGGAATGTAACCCAACCTAGGGAGAAGGGAGAGGAGTAAGTTCCTAAGGGCGAGGGCCCA
>NW_026068147.1:195657-200297 GCF_014885135.2 Alexandromys fortis | reverse complement strand
CCTAGGGAGAAGGGAGAGGAGTAAGTTCCTAAGGGCGAGGGCCCACCTCTGGTCTCAGATAACGTCATAGTTTCTAGGAAGTACAGCTCCTTAATTGTTCTTAAACTAGGCATCCTGAATGGCAACCTTTTTACTAATCCCGTTCTGGCACAAGGATGTGTACATAAGTGAGTCAATTCTCTCATGAATTCCTTTCTGCCTCCTCCCCTCCTTAGGTCTATGAAAGTGAGGCCAGAGGGACAGCTGAGAAGGAAGTCAGGTGCCAAGAGGCATGGAAAGGGACAGGTGCAGTTGCCATTGTTCAAGGCCACAAACACTGGCTTTGGAGTCTCTTCTTCTTTGTGATTGTTCCAGGAACTCTCCCTCTTTCTGCTTCCTTATTGCATTTCTTCTTGGTGCATCTGTTTTATGGACTGAGAATGGCTGTGCAAATAACAATTCAGTAAAAATAACTTCTTATGAGGGCAGGGAACCTGGCCCTACATTTTCCTAAAAAAAGACTAACCATTCATGAACACAGGTTAAAGAAAGGCCTGAAATTTTGCAGATGGTTTTAGGAGGCAGGTGTTTGTAAAATCTGAAAGTAGAGGGGGGGACCAAAAATCATTCTGGAAGATGTATTTTGTTTAGGAGACTACAGAAAATTTTAAGATTCTCTCTGCCCAGATTGAGTGAAGATGAAGTTAAATTACAGAATTTGTCCACATTGGGCACATTGCTTAACTCCCCCATGTTGACTTTTTCAGGCTGTAAAAATGGGCATGACAACAGATCCTCTTGAGAAACCTGCAGTTCTGTGCAGAGCCTTAGGCAGTAAACTGCACACAGTGGGGCTGTCTGTGAGCCCTTGTGATTATTGGAACAGCAAAGCTGCCAGCCCGGGTGTCTAGGCTGGAATGGTTGCTTGTAGCTGGACATTTGCAGGCCAGCTGGGGTTGAAATGGTTCAGGGAGGTGAACGTTCCAGATCTCACTAGGTAGTTCTAGAAAAATACCTTTGCCAAAAGGAGGTTGTGAGGGGTGTGGAAACAGTGGTAATAATCTCCTGGAGGTATTGGTGTGTACCCTGAAATCATATAGGCTTGTCAGGCCTAGACACAGGTTTCAGGGAATGCCTTGCAAAGACCATTCATCTGGCTAAGAGAATTCCTTATTGTGGCCAGAGCCATTATTTTTATCTTTGTTCTGTTCTCATTTATAAGGTGTAAAGAGAAGGACTGAAGAAGGCTCCAATAAGGAAATGGATGTGTGCACCAGAGCATTTTCTGGGCTGGTGTTTGTAAGCAGAGGGAGCATGTGTTTTATTTGAACATAAAAAGGACTTCTTAAAGGTGGATTCCCTCATATAAACACACTGGGAACCTGAGATGACAGCAGACTCCTTGGAGAAAACCCTGAAGCGGAGTCACAACAGAAGGAAGCAGGCAGGACTGTGCTACGCGGCAGGGTAGACCAAGGATGTCGTTTAAGGCAAAGGGAAAAAGAGAGAACTGAATGGCGAGAGGAGAGGGCTGCAAGGATGTTTATGGGGGACGATCACAGCCCAGGCACCTGCGTGGCTTTATTTGCTCTCTTCCTGTCACCTTCTGATGCAGTAAGAATGACCCTTGTGCTACAGATGAGATGGAGGAGGTGAAGGTGCTGCCCAGGGTCGTCTGGCCAGAGCTACAGAGCATTGCCTCCAAGTCTGTTCTCTTTCTCTACCAGTCAGTCAAGTGAAAGGTAGAGGAGGAAAGCAGGTGAGTTTATGTCCCTGGTGAAGATTAGAAAGGGCACCGTGGGGTCGGCAGTGGTGGTGCAGGCCTTTAAGCTCAGCACTTGGGAGGCAGAGGCAGGCAGATCTCTGTGAGTTCTCCGCAAGCCTGGTCTACAGAGTGAGTTACAGGACAGCCAGAGCTACACAATAGAACCCTATCTTTAAACAACAACAACAACAACAAAAAACAACAACCAAAAAAGGAAAGACAGGATATTTGTGTTAGGTACAATCATGGCTGCCTCAAATACACAAGCCATTGGAACCTGGGAACACAGTCTGGTGAGTAGGACATTTCAAATTCAATGAAGTCCGTATCTTGGGATAGAAATCTCCCTGGATATATCAGTGGTTCAAATGAAGTTAAGAGGGTCTCAAAGTATGTCAGAAACAGACGAGAAAGCATAAGGAATTGTCTGCTGTCTGTCACTGACTCTGAAAATTGAAGGAGCTATGGGCCAAGGTATGCAGAAAGCTCCAGGAGCTGTAGCAGGCAGAGTCAGATTCACCCTACAACCTGCAAAGTTTTCTTAAAATTGTTCTTGAAGCCTTGATTTTGCCCTAGAGACTCACTTGAAACTGTAAGAACTGGGGAATGAATGCCTGTAGTCTTTGTGTTCCAGGCTTTAGCATATGGGAATAATTGTTTCCTCTTCTGATTTATATTTGGTTTCCATCATGTTGTAAGTAGAGATGTGTTCAGTGCACCCCAGGAACATCTCCTGGGTCTCTGAAAGTCATCATTTGATGATAGGAATGATTTCAAAGAGCCGGAGGAAGACTGTGGCAGTGGAGGAGGGGAGGCCTTCGTCCTTACTTAAGTAGACCTTGCTGGTCTGAATGGTTCATCACATGAATATCATTAAAGAAATTGGTCTGTAGATTTTTGTCGGATGAACTGATGCGCTATAGCAACCTGGAATCAATGTCCAGTGGCTTTGGACTTGCTGGCATGGGAGGAAGTTCTGAAATCCTTGTTTGGGCTCAGCCTTTTGTGCTCTTCCAGAGTGTCTCCTTCATTGCTGAGGTGGGCAGGCACCCAGTCTCCAGACAGGCTCCTCCCAGTTTGCTGAGGTTTGCAGCTCAGGGCTTGTTGTTGTCTTTCCCTGGCAAGTGGGTATGTGATAAAACAGCTCTCTCTAATAGCCTGCTAATGGAGCCATCCAGTTCCTTGATGCTCCATTGACTCCTCTGTCCTCCAGGAAGCCACACCTTTCCCAGTCTATGTGGGGTACTATGTGAGGGAAAATAAACCCAAATCCAGCAAAACCAGGGTAGTGGGTAGGGGTGAGGTAGGTGAGTAGAGCTTGTTGTGGTTGCTCTATTCTTAATGGACCCAGCCTTTTCTCCCCTCCTCCTACCTCCTCTCTTACAGTTCATGGCTCTGGGCACACAGAAACTGGTTTTCTAGCTCTTGCTATGGTTTGGTCCCACCCACAGAGACAATGGGCTATTTTTTTTTTCAGTGTCAAAAGCCCTTGTGTCTGGCCCTGAAGCAGTGCCAAAACTCACTCCTTCCTGTTCTGCTCCTTTGTGCCAGCTCCCTCTGCAGGTGTGGGGGTGGGGTGAAGTGTCCAGTCAGAGGGAAAGCTGTGGGGATCCCTGACCATTGTGCAGAGGGGAGTCATTCAGGCTGTTGGCAGATGAAACAAGAGTTGGGGGTCAGGACCTGGTCTACCGAGTTCTGACCTTGATTTGAGTAGATTTCCCTCTCCAGGCCTTAGCTGTGATTTCTTTAAGATGAGACTGAAGATGAACTCTGGACTCAGAGCGTGACTGCGTGACTGTCAGTGATGTTTGCTCTTCCGCAGTGAGATGTGTCTATCCTGAGCCCGAGGCTCCACCCTCAGTCAGTGTGCTGCCAATGGGCTGCCGTGTAGGAGGATGGAGTGATTCTTTTGGACAGGTCTGTTTCTGCCAAATTATGGAAATCCTGGCTCCCAATTCTGATGCTTTGGAGGAGTTTGGATCTTATGATTGGGGAGTCACCAGAGGCTCTAAGTAAAAAGGGACCTCTTGATCTGTTTCTTAGGACATTTCTGGTGGCTGTGTTCTACAGACAGTCCACCTGAGAGACAGCTCTCAGTTAGGAGGACCAGAAGCCATGAAGCAGAGGGGACGGTCAGGGCCATTTGGGAATTGGCAGGTCTTTGTGACTAAGAAGGAAAGGAGATACAGTCACAGGGAAATGGCTAAAGGTGGCTCTGAGCTGTCTGCTTTACACTCAGGGGTTGATCAGCTAAGGACAAGGGTTCAGATGGCTGGGACTGAGATGTGAACTGAGTTTTGCTTATATTGGATGGGGAACCTATGGGCTCTCTAACAGAGCTCCCAGGCAGCCAGGAGACACCGATGCTCTAGGAGGCTGAGGGAGAAGAGGGTGAGCGCAGAGGGTCTGTGGTTTTATGGGAATTGTAGGCCCCAGCCATAAGGCACGTGGCTGTGTACCTCTCCCAACCATTTCTTTAATGATTTAGGGTGATTAGTTTTAGGAATATGACCATATATTCTTAGCCCAACATCACACATTACCAGGGAGAAGCAGGGAGAGGATGAGAGGAGGGTTGGAAAAAAAAACCCAATAAACAAACCAGGTGTTCTAGAAAAAAAATAACAAGGAAGAGGAGAAGATGAAAATACATACTATAAAAATTTTAATGTTCTTGGGCTGGAGAGATGGCTCAGAGGTTAAGAGCATTGCCTGCTCTTCCAAAGGTCCTGAGTTCAATTCCCAGCAACCACATGGTGGCTCACAACCATCTGGAATGAGATCTGGTGCCCTCTTCTGGCCTGCAGACATACACTCAGATAAAATATTGTATACATAATAAATAAATAAATATTAAAAAATTTTTTTAATGTTCTTTATAAATCATAAAAAGTTC
>NW_026068147.1:159755-190644 GCF_014885135.2 Alexandromys fortis | reverse complement strand
TGTGGGTGTTGCCTTGCACCAGCTGAAGCTAAGGCTCCCCAAACACTGATGTTTGAGACCCACTGAGCTGGCTGACTGGGCTGGAGAAGACAGTGGGATCTGGGCTTCTTGGGTCTCATTCCTCTGTGAAGTCACCAAGAGGGTCAGTGTTTAAATGACTGGGCTCTTGCAGGGGTTCAGGGATTTAGTGGAGGACCCTGCAGGCCCTTCCAGATGTCGTCTCTCATTCTTATTTCCATTTCCCCCTTCCCCCTTCCACTCTTTCCTGCCACTGTGCTTTGTGGGCAGTCTCACTCCTCTGCTTGTCCCAGGGCCTCATCACCTGGATAGGGACAAATGTGGGGGAGGGAGAGAAACCATCTCGCACAGGGCTTGGTGTTCAGTGGGGGGTTCCAGGGACACACCTTTCAGTGGGTTTCGCTGGGCTCCCTGCACTGGTGTGGAGTTGCACACGAAGCTTAGCTGCTTCTCAGCATAGGCACTGCGGAAGGTCGATGGGGAACAGTGACATTGCAGCCAGAGATGTAAAGCAGAGAGGCTGTCGGGGTAGCCACGGGCTGTGTCCCCAAGGTCCCTGGCCAGGCAGTCCAGAAGAGCAGGAGGATGAGGCATCTCTTCCTGCAGCCTTGTCCAGTAGTATTTTGAAGAACAAAGGAGTTCTATTCACCCCTTGGATGAGGACACTATCTTATGCAGTTTATTTTTTTGGTTGTTTACCATCCTTGCTTCAGGTGATCCAGAAGGAAAGAGATGCCTGCTTCCGTGTCAGATGAGCTTCCAATTTCCTTTGCCACAGTACCCGTCCCTCCTCCTCTGTAAATGGAGGCATCTGGGGATCTACTGGAGTGAAGGTTTGTGTTCATCTTAGTTCTCCAGTTCACATGCTGTGGTTAGTTTTAAGTAGGCAGGGGCAAGGCGTGCGCTGTCTGAAAGTTGTTTTTGTCCCAGGTGCTGTCTCGCTCTGATGAGAAGTTTGATTTCTGTTAATGTTTGTGACTCTTTGAACAGCTTTGTCTCTGTGAACTGAAAATGACCTTTCTGGTGTGCAGAGGTTGGTGAGCCCACTGACCCTGAGAAAGGAGGCCCCATTGAAGGTTCCCCGCCAATGTACAGACTCCTGATGTTTGGTATACACAGGACCTGCCTTCCTGTCCTTGGTATACACAGGACCTGCCTTCCTGTCCTTGGGTTGAAGCACTCGGTTTCCAGAGTGGGTTGTGATCACTTTTTTAAAATTTCTTGGCCTGTGGTTTCCCAAAAGAAGCATCAGGACGTTCTTCTCACTGCCACCAGGGCCTATGATTCATATTTTTCCTTCCATTTGAGTCTAGTAAGATACCAGTTTCCCAACACTCATACACTTTGAAATTGGCAGTTATTTTTTTTTTTAAGTTTTTTGAGTTGGCTGATATTTTCTGGGGAGCTCTCACAACATATATGTGAACCCACATAGTATCCTAAGGTCTTCTACCTCACAGTCACTTAAGGGATTAAGGTGGTGTCCGGGTGTTTGCGGGGTAGTCAGGGTGTGGGTCAGCGGCAGTTGAGGTGGAGAGGAAATGATTCAGGAGCTATTTCTGCATTTTTGCGCAACTTCCTGATAACTTGCAGGTGGTAGAGGTTGATGCTCAAGATTTCCTTAATCCAAGCTGCAATCTACCTTGTTTCTTCTTGAATGTGTATTGTGGGAAGCACCAGGAAGGTAGAGTTGAATTACCCAGACCTTCCTGAACATTCTGAAGTCTCAGAAACTGGGTGTTAACTGTTCTGATCTCACTACCTGTAGGTCTGGGAGTAGGAAGTAGAGGATTTGACAGTTTCTGTGGCCGAAGGAAGACTGGACAAGAAGAAAAGGAGTTGGATTTGTGCTTTGTTTCCATGTACTTAATATTTAGGCATACCAATCTTTAAAAAATAGTTTTCCTAGGGACAGGAGAGATGACTCGGTCATTCAGAGCACTTGCTGCTCTTGTGGAGACCCGGGTTAGAGTCTAAGCACCGCCTGGTGACCCACAACTATCCACAGTCCTTGTTTCAGGGGTCTGTTGGCAAAACTCTCATAAACATAAGCTAAACCAAATAAATATAATTTTTTAAAAAAAGTTTAATTAGTTTTGGGAGTATCATCAGTGATTAGAGTACTTTTCTAACATGCATAGGTTCTTTTTTGAAAAAATTTTATTGATTTTTATTGAGCTCTACAGTTTTCTCTGCTCCCCTCCCTGCATAACCTCTCCCCTTCAACCCTCTGCCAAGGTCCCCATGCTTTCAATTTACTTAGGAGATCTTGTCTTTTTCTACTTCCCATGTAGTTTAGATCCATGTATGTCTCTCTTAGGGTCCTCATTGTTGTCTAGGTTCTCTGGGATTGTGAATTGTAGGTTCGTTTTCTTTGCTTTATGTTTAAAAGCCCCTTATGAATGAGTACATATGATATTTCTATCTCTGGATCTGGGTTACCTTGCTCAATATGAAGTTTTCTAGATCCATCCATTTGCCTGCAAATCTCAAGATGTCATTATTATTATTATTATTAATTTGCTCTGTAGTACTCAATTGTGTAAATGTACCACATTTTCCATATCCATTCTTCAGTCGAGGGACATTTAGATTGTTTCTAGGTTCTGGCTATGACAAACAATGCTGCTATGAACATAGTTAAGCACATGTCCTGTGGTACGATTGAGCATCCTTTGGGTATAGACCCAAAAGTGGTATTGCTGGGTCTTGAGGAAGGTTGTTTCCTAATTTTCTAAGAAATTGCCATACTAATATCCAAAGGGGTTGTACCAGTTTTGTACTCCCACCAGCAATGCAGGAGTGTTCCCTTTATCCTACATCTTTTCCAGCATAAGTTGTCATCAGTGTTTTTGATCTTGGCCATTCTTACAGGTGTAAGTTGGAATCTCAGAGTTGTTTTGATTTGCATTTCTCTGATGACTAAGGATGTTGAGCATTTTCCTAAGTGTCTTTCAACCATTTTAGATTCCTCTGTTGAGAGTTCTCTGTTTAGGCCGTACCCCATTTTTTTTTATTGGATTATTTGTTCTTTTGATGACCAATTTCTTGAGTTCTTTGTATATTGTGGAGATCAGACCTCTGTCTGATGTGGGGTTAGTGCAGATCTTTACCCATTCTATAGGCTGTCATTTTGCTTTGTTGACCATGTCCTTTGCTTTACAGAAGCTTTTCAGTTTCAGGAAGTCCCATGTATTAATTGTTTCTCTCAGTGTCTGTGCTACTGGGGTTATATTTAGGATGTGGTCTCCTGTGCCAATGCGTTCAAGTGTACTTCCCACTTTCTCTTCTGTGAGGTTCAGTGTGGCTGGCTTTATGTTGAGGTCTTTGATTTGGACTTGAGTTTTTGTGCATGGTGATAGATATAGATCCATTTTCATTCTTCTACATGTTGATATCCAGTTATGCCATAATCATCTGTTTAATATTCTTTCTTTTTTTCCATTTGATATTTTTTTTCCTTCTTGGTAAAAATCAGGTATTCAAAAGTGTGTGGATTAATATCCAGGTCTTTGATTTGGTTCCATTGGACCTCCTGTCTCTTTTAATACCAATACCAGGCTGTTTTAATTACTGTAGCTCTGTAGTAGAGTTTGAAGTCAAGAATTATGATGTCTCCAGAAGTTCTTTTATTGTACAGGATTGTTTTGGCTATCATGTTAATTTTTTTTTTTTTTTTTTTGCTTTTCCTATATGAAGTGAGTACCGTTCTTTCGAGGTCTGTGAAGAATTTTGCTGGGATTTTGATAGGCATTGCATTGAATCTGTAGATTACTTTTGGTAAGTTTGTCATTTTTACTATGTTAATTCTACCTACCCAAGAGCATGAAAAATCTTTCTATTTTCTGGTGTCTTCTTCAAGTTCTTTCTTCAAAGATTTAAAGTTCTTGTCATACAAGTCTTCTACTTTTTGGTTAGAGCTACTCTGAGATATTTTATACTATTTGTGGCTATTGTGAATGGTGATGTTTCTCTGATTTCTTTCTCAGCTCATTTATCATCTGTGTACAGGAGGGCTACTGATTTTTTTTTTGAGTTAATCTTGTATCCTGCTACATTACTGAAAGTGTTTATGAGCTGTAGAAGTTCCTTGGTAGAATTTTTGGGGTCACTTATGTAAACTATCACATCATCAGCAAATAGTGAGAGTTTGCCATCTTCTTTTCTGATTTATATCTTTTTGGTCTCCTTTTGGTGTCTAATTGCTCTAGCTAGGACCTCAAGAACTATATTGAATAGATATGGAGAGAGTGGACAACCTTGTCTTGTTCCTGATTTCAGTAGGATCGCTGTGAGTTTTTCTCCATTTAGTTTGATATTGGCTATTGGCTTGCTGTATATTGCCTTTAATATGTTTAGATATGTTCCTCGTATCCCTGCTCTCTCCAAGACCTTTATCATGAAGGAATGTTGTATTTTGTCAAAAGCTTTTGTGGCATCTATTGAGATGATCATGTGGTTTTTATTTTTTAGTTTGTTTATATGGTGGATTATGTTGACAGATTTTCACATGTTGAACCATGCCTGCATCTCTGGGATGTAGCCGACTTGATCATGGTGGATGATGGTTCTGATGTGTTCTTGGATTCGATTTGCCAGTATTTTATTGAGTATTTTTCCATCAATGTTCATGAGTGAGATTGGTCTGTATTTCTCTTTCTTATAATGTCTTTATGTGGTTTGAATATCAGGGTAATTGTAGCTTCCTAAAAAGCGTTTGGTAATGTTTCTTATGTTTCTATTGTGTGAAACAATTTGAGAAGTTTTGGTAATAGTTCTCCTTTGAAATCTTGTACAATACTGAGCTGAAACCATCTGGACCTGGTCTGTTTTGATTGGGAGACTGTTGATAACTGTTTCTATTTTTTCACCAGTTATAGGTCTGTTTAATTTGCTTATCTGGTCTTGATTTAATTTTGATAAATTATATTTTTCCAGAAAGTTGTCTATTCCCTTTAGGTTTTTCAGTTTTTTGGAGTACAGGTTTTTGAAATATGACCTGATGATTCTCTGTATTTTCTCCCCATCTGTTGTTATGTTCTCCTTTTAATTTCTTATTTTTTAATTTATATATTCTCTCTCTGCCTTTTGTTTAGTTTGGATAAAGGTTTGTCCATTTTGTTGATTTTCTGGAAGAACCAACTCTTTGTCTCATTGATGCTTTGTATTGTTTTCTTTGTTTCTATTTTGTTGATTTCAGCTCTCAATTTGATTATTTTCTGTCATCTAGTTCTCTTGGGTGAATTTGCTTCTTTTTGTTCTAAAGTTTTCAAATGTTTTGTTAATTCACTAGTGTGGGATTTTTCCCAGCTTCTTTATGTAGGCATGTAGTGCTATGCACTTTCCTCTTAACACTGCTTTCATTGTGTCCCTTAAATTTGGTTATTTTGTGTGGTCATTTTCTTTGAATTTTAGGAAGTCTTTAATTTCTTCCGTTATTTCTTCCTTAACCCATTCATGATTCAGGTAAGCATTGTTTAATTTCCATGTGTTTGCCAGCTTTCTAGAATTAGTATTTCTGTTGATTTCTAGTTTTAAGCCATGGTGATCTGATAAGATATATGGGGTTATTCCAATTTTTTTCATATCTTTTGAGGTTTGTTTTGTTACTGAGTATGTGGTCATTTTTTTTTTTGAGACAGGGTTTCTCTGTGGTTTTGGAGCCTGTCCTGGAACTAGCTCTTGTAGACCAGGCTGGTCTCGAACTCACAGAGATCCCCCTGCCTCTGTCTCCCGAGTGCTGGGATTAAAGGCGTGTGCCACCACCGCCCGGCATTATGTGGTCAATTTTTGAGAAGGTTCCATGAGGTGCTAAGAAGAAGGTATATTCTTTTATGTTTGGATGGAATATTCTATGGATGTCTGTTAAGTTAATTTGAGTCATAACATCTATTAGTTCCCTTATTTCTCTGCTCATTTTTTGTCTGACTGACCTGTTTAGTGGTGAGAGTGGAGTGTTGATCTCTCACTCTTAGTGTGTGGGGTTTAATGTATGATTTAGATTATAGAAGCGTTTCTTTTACATACGAAGGTGCCCTTGTACTTGGGGCACAGATACTCAGTATTGAGATTTCCTCTTGATGGATTTTTCCTGTGACTAATATGAAATGTCCTTCTTTGTCTCTTTTGTTTGATTTTAGCTTGAAGTCTATTTTGTTAGATATTAGGATAGCTACACCAGCTTGTTTCTTATGTCTATTTGATTGGAAAATTTTTTCCCACCCCTTTACTCTGAGGTGATGTCTGTCTTTGAGGTTAAGGTGTGTTTCTTGAATACAGCAGAAGGATGGATTCTGTTTTTGTATCCAATCTGTTAGCCTGTGTCTTTTTATAGGTGAGTTGAGCTCATTTATATTAAGGGATATTAATGGCCACTGATTGCTAGATTCTGTTATTTTAGGTTTTGTTGTTGGTCGTGTTATTGTATGTGTTTTCCCCTTTTTGGGATTTGCTGCTATGGGACCATCAATTGTCTATGTTTTTGTTTATGTAGCCAACATCTTTGTGTTGGAGTTTTCCTTCTAGTATTTTGTGTAGGGCTGGTTTGTGGGTTGGTATTGGTTAAATCTGGTTTTGTCATGGAATATCTTGTTTTGTCCTTCTATGGTGAATGAAAATTTTGCTGGGTATAGTAGTCTGGGCTATCTGTAGCCTCTTAATGTCTGCAAAACAGTTGACCACCACCTTCTGACTTTCATTGTTTCCAGTGAAAAATCAGGTATAATTCTTATAGGTTTGCCTTTATATGTTACTTGGCCTTATTTTTTTTGCAGGTCTTAATATTCTTTCTTTATTCTGTATATTTAGTGTTTTGATTATTATATGGTGAGGGGACTTTTTTTGATTCAGTATGTTTAGTGTTCTATAAGCTTCTTGTATCTTCATGGGCATATCTTTCTTTACTTTAGGGAAGTTTTCTTCTATGATTTTGTTAAATATATTTTCTGTTCTTTTGAGTTGAACTTCTCCTTCTTCTATACCTATTATTCTTAGGTTTGATGTTTTCATGGTGTCCCATATTTCCTGGATATTTTGGTTTAAGCTTTTGTTAGATTTCATATTTTCTTTGACTGATGAGTCTATTTCCTCTGTTGTATCTTCAGCACTTGAGATTCTCTCTTCCATCTCTTGTATTCTGCTCTTCATGCTTGTGTTTGTGGTTCCTGATTGTTTTCTCATTATTTCTGTTTCTATAATTTCCTTTGTTTGTGTTTTCTTTATTGTCTCTATTTCAGTTTTCAAGTCTTGAATAGTTTCTTTCATATGTTTGATTGCTTTTTCTTGGTTTTCTCTAAAGGATTTGATGATATCTTCCATTTTTTTGTTTGTCTTTTCCTCCATTTCTTTGAGGGAATTTCTTATTTCCTCTTTAAGAGTTTCAAACATTCTCCTGATGTTATTTTTCACCCCATTTTCTTCTGCTTCATCTATATTTGGTAGTTCAAGTCTGGCTGCTGTAGGGTCTCTAGTTTTTACTCTTGTCATTCTGTTCTTTGTGGTGTTGTGTGTGTTCTTACCTTGTCTACTCATCTTTTCCTTTAATTGGTGTGGTTGGGGTTGTCTGTGATTCTGTTGATTAATCTTCTAGGTGCCAGTGAATCCAAGGCTCAGATGGTTGATCGTCATGGTACAGTCAATGCCACAGTTCTAGTTACCCCATTGATCACTCTGTGTTCCTGGAGGTCACTCAGTGCTCCTGGGCTTTGCTCTGCTCCCGTGGTGTTTGCTGTCTCAGGCCTGCTCTAGCCTAGGTTGTCAGCTCAGACCTTTTTCTGTAAACGGCCCTGGTCTGGACCTGCTCATGCTGAAGTCCCTGTCTTGGGTTTTTTCCTGTAAAGGTCTCTGGCTCTTATCTATTCCCTCGGATGTCCGAGACTTGGGTGCTCTCAGACCCGCAGAAAACCTGGCTCAGGCCTACTCTCTCAGAGATCCCAGACTCACCAGGACCCATAGAGGTTTCTGGTTCCTGCCTACTTCTTAGACATCCCAGACCGAGGCCTGGACCCACAGAGGCCCTGGCTCAGGCCTACTTCCTCAGAGGTCCCAGACTCACGCCTAGACCCACAGAGATCTCTGGTTCCTGCCAACTTCCTCAGAGGTTTTAGACTGGTGCCCAGACCCGCAGAGGTCCTGGCTCAGGCCTAATTCCTCCGAGTCCTAGACTCACGCCCAGACCCACAGGGGTCCTGGCTCAGGTCTACTCTCTTGAAGACCCAGATTCACGTCTGGACCCACAGTGGTCTCTGGCTCTGGCCCACTCACTCAGTGGTTGCTCCCCATACCTGCTCCTGTGAAGTTTGGTGTCTCAGATCCGCTCTGGCCCAAGTGGCTGACTCAGTTCAGCCTCCGCAAGTATCCCTGGTCTGGATCTGCTCCTGCTTCCGTGGAGCTCGCTCATTCAGGCCTGCTCTGGTCTAGGCAGCTGGCTTAGTCCCTCTCTGCTCCCATGGAGATCACCGCCTTAGGCCTACTCTTGCCTAGGTCATTGGCCCAGTCCTGCTTCCACAAATGACCCTGGCCTGGATTCACTTATGCTCTCATGGAGTTAACTGTCCCAAGCCTGCTCAGGCCCAGGTCGCTGGCTCAGTCCAGCTCTTCTGGATTTCGCTGCCTCAGATTTGCTCTGGCCTAGGTCGCTGGCTCAGTCTTGCTCCTATGGAGTTCACTGCCTCAGTAGGTTCTTAGGTTTGATCCCAGCTCTACCATAAAGTAAAAATTTTAGCCTTGAACCTTGAAAGATGACCTGGTGCCGTGGTCTTTTCTGATATTCTCATGCTGAGCCTGCTCTATCACACTGAGGTGCCATGAAGCTGGGCACCCCTCCCCCATTTTAAAGACTTCATGATGCTGTTTAGTGCCTTCATCCTTTTTCTTCCTTAGATACTCATTTTAGCCTGTTACCACCTAGGTAAAACCATGGAAGACAAGGTAAGTAAAAACTTCCTGGGCCTTATATTATTTTTTTTCCTTTTTGTTTATCAAGACAGGTTTTTATTTTTATTTATTTATTTATTTTTGTCCTCAGTGTAGCCCTGGCTGTCCTGGAACTCACTCTATAGACCAGGCTAGCTTTGAACTCAGAGATCTGTCTGCCTCTGCTTCCAGAGTGCTGGGATTAAAGGTGTGACCCATCACATCCCAGATTTGGCCATCAAATATTTTTGCTGTTTGAGGTCCTTTTAATTTCCGTGTCTCTAGGTTGATTCTGGGATAGGTTCTAATCTGAGTCTGTTGTAACCCTTTGACCAGTGTAATTGCTCCTTAAGTAACACTCAGCCTTGGGAAGAGTGGGAGTCCACATACTGGGTGTTGAGGGCCTTTGGAATCAGGCAGACTGCATGTGGATTTAATTCTACTTAGTGTTTATTAATGGTGGGCAGTTGGTATGGACTCTCAGAGCCTCAGTTCCAGGAGCTACAACATGATGAAGAGACCCCCAACCGTTCTGACAGCTGACTGGGAACAAACACTTGACAGCGAATGAATCATCAGCATCTCTAGAGATGAACTGTTGTAAGTAGCATGGCCACATGGATGTAACTCTTGATGGTCGGCGTTGGGATTACGAACACGCCTGGCCACCCAGGCCCTGTGTCTGCAACTGCTCTAAAGGTTAGACTGCATAACCCATGACAGTTAACAAGCATTAGCAGAGAAAACGGGCTTAAAGCGCTGGGCATCGTGCTTGTGAAACAGCAGTCACCCACGAATGGCAGCTGTTACCACCAGAGTAGAGGCTTGTCTTCCATGAAGCTCTTGGCTTTGACCTTGTGTGTGGAAGATGCTGCCTCGAGACAGGGTGAGGTGGGAGTCAGATGGCTCTTTCCACTAAGCTGGGGTTTGCAAGGTGTTAGGGTTTCTTCTGATCCTGTTCTGTCAGACAGGTTTATTGGCAAACACCTTGATCCCAAAGCTGCCTGACAGGCCCTGAAAAGAAAATATGGGCACTGCGACTGAGCGGCTTTAGGGAGGGGCTCCCACTCCACACCAGTTGCTCAAGAACCACGTTCTGAGCCTTCCTTCAGAGATTGTGGACTCTTATTTCCCAATATCTTGCCTCTTTGCTTGGGGTAAGATCAGCCATCAGTGCAGCATAGTGGGGCTGCTCCCTCAAGCAGTACAGGAAAGGAGGAGACCTACGGGGAGGAGGGGAATCCCACATGTTGGCTTCAAAGCAAGCAAGCAAGCAAGCAAGCAAGCAAGCAAGCAAGCAAGCAAGCAAGCAAGCACGAGCTGTTTCCCTTGCCATGTGTACCTTGGCTCTCTGCCCTGCCCAGGGGACAGCTTGGCTAGTGAGCCATCTGACACTGCTGCCCCATCCAAGGCACTGGCCAAGTTACAGCCCTGAGCCTGGCTTGCCAGAATATGAGGGACCTGAATTCCCATCACTCATACCCCACTTTTCAGCTGTGGGGCCTTAGCGGTCCTCTCACCTTTTCTGAGCCTCAGTTTTCTCACTTGTGAGAAATTTGCAAGGATCAAATGAAATGAAATGCACAAAGCCCCTAGAACGGCAGCTTCCGTATCAGTGAACACCTAGAGTCTGGATGGTGCAGATGAATAGAGAAATATAAGATACCATCCCTTCTCTTTAACGGGTTATGATTTAGAAAGGGTGCGAGCTAACACGTCAAGAATGGCAGGCCTAGCACAACCCTGGCCAACCTAGCACAGGCAGTGAGAGCTTTGAGGTTTGGAGTAGCAGAACTCCTTAGGGACGTCCTTCTGACCAAGTGATCTGCCCATGTGCTGGAAAGAACAGTAGGCAAGCCCTCCAAGGTGTGGAACAAGGTCAATGTGTAGGTGAGGTCAGCTTGTAAAGGGCTTATGCCATGTTAAGGGACTTGGGGTTCCTCAGAAGGCTTTTGAGGGCGAGAATCACACTGATTTGTAGACTTATTCGGACACTTGATTATAAAGTAAGAAGTTTGAACTGCATATAGAGGAGTTCCCCATGTTAATAAATCTGATTGTAAAATATGAATTTTTTTTAAACCAAAGTCTTACTATATAGCCCTGGCTGGCCTGGAACTTCCTCTGTATACCAGGTTGACCCCCAACTCATAGATATCTTCCTGCCTCTGTCTCTTGAGTATTGGGACTAAAGACATGTATCACCATGTCCTACTAAAACACAGGGATTTTTATTTTACTCATAAAGAATGTGTTTTTGGGGAAAGTGGAGGTAGAGGTTTCATTTAAGAAGCCATTGAACCTCTTCCTTCCTGTTGTCAGGCTCTGCACGTGTGTGTGCGTGCGTTTGTATGTGCTTGCGTTTGTGTGTGTCTGAGGGAGACTGAGATCTGATAACTCCTCAGCTGTTTGAGTTATGTAATATATCTCCACAGGGCGTATGACTTTGGAGCATCTGGAGCAATAGGAACCTTGGTGAACTTTTCAAAAAAGGATTGTTTTTTATCGTTGTTATTCTTCATGTTTGCTTGCATGTGTGACTGTGTACCTTATGATGTCTAGTTTCCTTAGAGGTCAGAAGGACACAATGGATCCTTTGGAACAGGAGTTACAGATGGTTATGAGCCACCATGTGGGCCCTGGGAACTGAACCTACAACTTCTGTAAGCGCCCCCAATGCTCTTAACAGCTGAGTCATCTCTCCAGCTCCAGGAAGAAGTGGCAATTGGATGAACTTCAGTTTTATATCATTCTTGCTCTTCAGTTATCCAAAAAGGACGAAAATAACTATGCCCTCTTATTGTTTCTCTGCAGATACAGAGTTTGCCAAAGTAGAAACTCTCAAATAAGAGGTGTTATACAGCCGGCCCCCAATCCTAGGCTCAAGGTCTATTCCTGCCTTTTAGTACCAAGTAGCTATGGACACAGGTGCATGCCATTGGCTATAAATTCTTTTTGTAGTTTTATCATTTGCCTAATCATTTAGCAAGAGGTACCTGATTCTTCCCAGAGTCTTTGAAGGTGGCTAGGCATGTGCCTGTCTAGCAAGGAGAGGTTGTCATTGGACTCTCGTACATGGAGCCTCATTACTCTAAGTTTGCTGTTCCTCAGGGAGGAGATAGGAGCTCACTCCTCCCAATCAGTGGTCTCAGTGCATATTGACCAAGTGCTCAGGGCACCCTGTAAACTGGAAATCCACAGAAGGCATATGCTCAAGAAAAGTGTGATTTCCCAGGTTGTTTATTATGGAAAATTGTAAAGCAGGAGACATTTGTTCTCCTTCCCCAACATTGGAGACATGACATATTTTGGCTTTGTTGATACTTTTTTTTCTAAATTATAGCTTAATTGTATTATTTCATCCTGAAGGACACAGTCTAAACTGCACCTTAATGTTTGCCTTTGTTCTCAAGCATCTTTTCTAAGATGGCGGAACTACAGTGTGGAGACTGACGTATATATATCAGAGGTGTTCTCTGGGGTTCTCCAAACTGTGGGCTCTTTTGTTTATCTTCTTTTTTCTTTTTATTGAAAATGTAAGATATTGTATAGCCAGATAGTGGTGACACACGCTTTTAATCCCAACACAAACGGAGACAGAGACAGGTGATTCTCTGAGTCTACAAAGACTCAGCCTGGTCTACAGAGTGAGATCTAGGACAGCCAAGACTACACAGGGAAACTCTGTCTTGGGAAAAAAAAAGAGACATCATACAGAATAATGGGTTTCCTTATGGAATCTTTATGCATTGGTGTCTTTATCCTTCATTCTCCTTCGTTCCCCTTCTTCAGGACCCTCCCACATCTGGCTGTTTCCTTTCCTTCAGTTCCCTTTCCGCTTTCATATTACATGTATACCCTGACTTCCTTCCTTTCTCCCTTCTTTAAGATCTCTCCCCACCTCTCATGATCCACCCTTAGTTCATTGCTTACACACAGATCATTTTAAATCTAGGTTCTGCATGTGAGAGAAAACTTGTGTCGTTTTTCTGAGTCTGGTTTATTTTGCTTAACATGATTTCCAGTTCTAACCATTTTCCTGTGAACATCATGATTTCATTTTTCTTTGTGGCTGAATAAAATTCCATTACGTGTATGCACCACAGTTTCGCTAACCTTCTGTTGGGAACATTTATGCTGTTTCTGTTTCCTGGCTACTGTAAACAGTACAGCAGTGATCACATATGTGTCTGCACCTTAGCTGACATGAGTGGGCTAGCTCTGTCCTAAGTTTAGTTTTTTGAGAAATTGTTATATTCATTTACATAATGGGTGCTGTGTGAAATCCATCAGCCTGTAGCCTTCAAGTTACCAGCCCACTTAGGCGTAGCCTCTTATACTATAAATGCCAATGTAAAGCATGCTCCCTCTCTCTTCTGGCTGCGGGACTCTTTTGCTGTTTCCCCGTTAGAGCAGAAGACTGTGATCTGTGAATCTACCTCTAAATAAATAACCCTTTCTTATACTCAGTTCTGAGCTAGTGTGGAATTTCTTTTTAGTGTCTGTCTTCAAGTGGGTGTACCAGTTTACACTCCCATGAGCAGTGTGTATAAAGTTTCTCTCTTCTACATCCTCAGCAGCATCTGCTGTCCTTAGTTTTGTTGATGCCATTCTGTGTGCGTGAGATGGGTTCTCACAGTTGTTTTCTGTGCATTTACCCCGTGATTGATGGATAGGAATGTTGAACATTTTTTTCAGGTATTATTTTTGCATTTATATCTTTTCTTTCTGAGAACTGTCTATTTAGGTCTGTAGCTCATTTATTGATAATACATTTTTGGTGTGTTTAGTCAATCTCTCTCTCTGATGAGGTGATACCATTTATACTCTGCTCCTTAATCAGTTATAGCCCAGGCTGGCCTCAGATTCACTATGTCAAGGATGAGCTCAGACTTCCCATCCTCTTGCCTCTACCTTTCAAGTGCTGGATTATAGATGTGCACCAACCAAGCTTAGCTGCATGGTGTCCTGGGATCTAACTCAGGGATTCCTACATGTAAAGCCAGAACTGTATGAGGTGAGCTACTTCCCTAAACCCCACAGTTCTTTAATATGTCAATTCCTTGTGTGATATTGGCAAACTATTTCCCTCTTTCTCTGAATTATTTCTTCACTCAGCTGGTGGTTTCCTTTGTATTGCTGATGCTGTTTTATTTCATGCAGTTCCGTTTGCCAAATTTGGAATTTTAGAAACATGTTAAACTTTTTCCATTATTATTCTGATAACTATATGAATATGTATTTTGCCTGATTGTGTCTGTGCACCATATGTGTACAATGTCCTTGGAGGCCAGAAGTGAGTGTTGAATTTCCTGGAACTGGAGTCACAGATGGTGGTGAGTGGCCATATAGGTGCTGGGAGTGGAAGAGAAGGCAGTGTTCTTGACTTCTGAACCATCTCCCCAGCTCTGTTTTTTTTTTTCTCTTTTTTCCCCCCAAGACAGAGTTTCTCTGTGTAGCTTTGGAGCCTGTCCTGGAACTATCTCTTATAGACTGGCCTTGAACTCACAGAGATCCTCCTATCTCTGCCTCTTGAGTGCTGAGATTAAAGGTGTGCACCACCACTGTCCAGCTCCAGCTTCATATTTTGAAAATAATGTTTAGTTTTCAATTTCTATCAGATTTTATTCATTTATTTGTGCATCTATATATTTACATGGGTACATGAGTGCCATGGCACACTTATGGGGGTCAGAGGACAGTCTGCACCATGAGGGTTTCAGGGAGTGAAACCAGATTGTCAGGGTTGGCAGCAGGCACCTTTCCCACTGAGTCACCTCACAGGCCTAATTTTTGGGAAGTTTATGTTTTTGGAATTCTTTTTAGCAACTTCTTTCCCATGCTGATTCTTGAGATATTTTGCCTATGATTTTCTTAGCAATTTCAAAGTTTTGGGCCACCAAGCCCAGTATAAGATGTTTCAGGTAATGACAGACTTCCGTTTTCACTTGTAAATTTGTGATATTGAGTACATTGTGGAAGTTATGTAAATGCAGGATTGAGAAAACAGCGACAAGATAAATGTTTGCATTCAGTGCATATGCTACCCACCTCCTTCTCCACTCCTGCCTCCTTACAAATTTGTCCCCCATGTACTTTTCTCCTTATTCCTGCTTTGACTTTCATATCCTTTTTAAAAGATAGGTTCATATTGTGTAGACCAGGCTAGGTTCAAACTCACAGAGATTCCCCTGCCTCTTCCTCCTCTTTGCTGAGATTAAAGGCAATGCCATCATGCCTTGCTCCTCTTTCATAGCATTTTTGCCCCCCCCCAACCACTTTCTTAAAAGCTTTTTTTCCCTATAATTTTCTAGTTTCCTGGCTTCTCCCCACATTTACTCTTCTTTCTATATGCTTAACATTTAGAAGTTAAGATTTCCTTATGAGAGCTAACATGTGGTATTTGTTTATCTGAGCCCGTGGTACATCACTGAGTATACTATTTTCCCATTCCATTCATTTCCTGCAAATTTTATAATTTCATTTTTCCCTATGGCTGAGTACAATTTTATTATGTAAGCGCACTACATTTTCATTACCCATTTATCTGTTGTTGAGCATCTAGGCACATTTCACTTTAGTGTGAAAAGAGCTGCGGTGAACATGGATATGTGGATGGGAATGTGTCTGGTGGAGGGAGAACATGAATAAAGGAATCCCACACTAGTTCCAAATAGGATATAATAAGGGGTTCTTTATTAAAGGGGTGGTGTGTGAAGTTCTTCTGTATATGTGTTACTTTTATTGGTTAATGAATAAAAAAACTGGCTTGGCCTGTGATAGGGCCGAGTAGAACTAGGCAGGGAAACCTAAACTGAATGCTTGAGAGAAAGAATGCGGATTTGCAAGATGCTGTGTAGCCTCCACTGGGGACAGACGAACCAGAACCTTGCCAGTAAGCCACAGCCATGTGGTGATATACAGATTAATGGAGATCGGTTTGTTTAGGATATAATAGTTAGACAGAAATACACTTAACCTATTGGCTGAACAGTATTGCAAATAATATAATTTCTAAGTGATTATTTGGTGGTCTGGGAAGCTGGGAACGAACAAGTGGCCTCCCACTACAAATTGATGCCCAACGGGGGGCTCGAACCCACGATCCTGAAATTAAGAGTCTCATGCTCTACAGACTGAACTTCTTTATTCATTAACCAATAAAAGTAACACATACCAAATGGGAACTCACAGATCACAATGGGAAACAGGAATGGAATCCAACATCTGGGTGGGATGAGTGGGGACGGACAGCGAGCAGAGGGACCTGTGTGCTTTTTGGTACCCAAGGCCATGTGAAACCTGGTCCAGCCTCTCAAAGGCCATTGGCTGAAGGAGGTTCCCCATCACTTTCCCCTTTTGTCAAAATAAGAGAGTTCCAAACCCAATACAAAACGGTATACAATACAAACAGATATCAAGTATAAAAATTAGAATTACAACCAGCATGAACAATATTAAGCCAGAAACATATGTTAAATGTTTCAATAATTATTCTGTCCTAAAGAATCTAAGTCTTGTATAAGAAAATGCTTGGCTAAGTCATAAAAGGAAAGTAACGACGACTACCTAGTCTTCAACCCTATCAAAGGCCTGAGGAGGGAGATAATATTTCTTAAATAGGCAGAAAGTACAATTAGGCAGCTTCCAAAATGTGCAGTAGATGACAGAGACAACTGAATACCTGGGCAATCACCCAAAGTCTCATTTGCCATATCAGAGAAACCAATTTTGACTAAGGACTAGAATAACTGACAGACCATTTTCAGAGGCAGGAAAAATTTCAAAACCAGCTTACCCTATCTTGGCAAGGTTTGGCAGTCTTTTTTCCATATCATGCTTGTCCAGTCTGGACACCATGCATTTTGTCAGTGGTCAGGGCATGGGTAGTTCATTGCCCAAAGGACAGTTTTGCCAAGAAGAAAACAAACTCCAAGTGGAGCATCTTTGGTGTTCAACATTCTCTTGGGACTAGATCGGTACTGCCAGGAGAAGTTGTGTCTCACATCACCAGAACCCAAAGTTATTTAAATGCCATATTCTACAGTTCTTTGAAGTGGTTGAAGATTATCTATCTATTTGGAATATAATCTCTGTTTCTAAAGAACCTGATTAGTCTAACTATAAGTATGACAAACTGTTGGGAGAGTCTGCTTGTTCATTCCCGGCTGCTTGACTGGAAATAATCACATAGAAACTCTGTTATTTGGAATACTGTTTGGCCAATAGCTTAAGTGTATTTCTAGCTAGCTCTTATAACTTAAATTAACCCATTTCTATTAATCTGTGTATCGCCTCATGTCTGTGGCTTATTGGCAAGGTTTCTACGCATCTGTCTTCTGCAGACAGCTATATGACTTCTCACTAACTCCACTTTCTTTCTCCCAGCATTCACTTTAGTTTTGATGCTCAGCTGTACTCTGCCTTATCACAGGGCAAAGCAGCTTGTTTATTGATGAACTAATAAAAGAAACACATATACAGAAAGTCTTCCCACACCAACAAACATGGATGACTATTGACCTATAATATTTAATACCTGTATAACTTGAAGACTAAGACTTCATATTAGAATATTAAACTATCTTTAATTAACTATGCAGCAAATGAGGACAATGACCTCAAAATGCAAAAAATGTATAAGAATCTTGATCTGGGGTAGAAATGTATAGTGCAATATGATAAATATATCCTAAAATTGTATCAGTATACAAAATGTCTTAAACAGAGGTAGAAACATGCATGTATACAATTTGAGAAAATAACTTTGCACAGATTTACAAATATTATAAACAGAAATAGGAGCATATGCAATATAACAAATATAATTTGAATTTTTATCAATATACAAGAATCTATGCCAATGCAAATTGTCTATAAATTATAGCTCACAAGTATTCATTCTGTTACTCACTACTATTATTAGTGTGAGCTTACTCACACTAATCTACCTATTAACTCATTTAATTTTCCCCCTATTTTAATGAGACCCCCGAACCTACAAAATTTCCATCCAAACCCCCAACCCTATACCAGTCATAATCAACCCCTAATTGATGTCTCTAACCCTGAAGACAAACTTTGTGGGGAGAGAGGATGTCTTCCTCTTGAATTACTTCCAACTGTCATGTAAGCAATGTTCTTTCTATGGGATCATGTAAAACTAAAATGATGGTTAAGTTTGAAGATTACTATCTGGTATAATTGCAAGTAGTCTCTGAGTAGTTGGTAGGGTTTTTCTGAATTTCTAATTCGGAGTTCTGGCCAGAACATTGTAAGAAGGTGCACTGTTTCAGATAACTAAGTTGGATCCATCTTGAGCAGCTGGTACACCCAAAACTGGCCTAAAGTAGCTCTATCAACATCATGATGTCATATCAACTGGCTGGAGTCATTGTTGTGGGGCTTCATCTTCTTCCTAGAAACTTCTAAGGTTACTGCAGGAAAATCTATTGTTCATTGTGGAAAACTTAAACACTATTCACATAGACATATATTCAATGAAAGATACAATATAGACAAAAATAGTTATGGAGAAAAGTAAAATTTACCAAAGATCTTCCTTTTTTTTCTGTTCCATACTAGATGGCTCCTGACATGAAACAAAAACTGAATTTTTCTTTTAATAACATGCGTGGATTTAGAGAAGGAGAGCCATTGTCCAACTCCATAGCTTTCATTTTTTTAAAGATTTATTTATTTATTAAAAATTTCCACCTCCTCCCATTTCCCTCCCCCTCTCCCTAGTCATAAGAGAAGTCAGGGTACCCTGCCCTGTGGGAAATCCAAGGCCCTTCCCCCTCCATCCGGGTCTAGGAAGGTGTGCAACCAGTAACTGATCTAATGGGAGCTCACCAAGGCCAGCTGGACTGGGACTGAATGAGCATGTGATCAGACTGGACTCTCTGAATGTGGCTGACAATGAGGGCTGACTGAGAAGCCAATGATAATGGCACTGGGTTTTGATTCTATTCATGTACTGGCTTTTTGGGAGCCTAGTCTGTTTGGAGCCAGCTTTGATTTTTAAGTGAGACTGTTATTCTACTGATCAGTAGATATAAATATATATGCACAGAGAATGAAATTTTATCCTGCAGATGACCTGTCCTCGTAAGTCATGTTCATTTTTGTTCAGTAATAATTTCTGGATAGTTATCTTTTTCTCTTTAGACATCCAAACGTTCAGGTCTCTTGACTTTTTGAATGTGAATATTTTCCTACAAAGACAAGAACTGAACCTTGCTTCACCCATATGAGGCTTTATTACCAACTGTATGATTGTCACCTCTGGATGAGCTGTCATTTCTTTCTCAAGAGTTTCTCCTTTCAAAGTGAATATTTATTAATTTTGATGGTATCCATAACTTTTCTTCCCTTGTGGAATCAAGAGCAAAACCCCTTCCACAGTGTAGCACATCTCCTGGTTTCCATGATGAGATCAACACATCTTTGAAATGTATCAGCTGATTTAATTCTGAAGTTTTTATATTATCAGTTTTCTCTCTGCTTCTGTTGTTCTTTTCTCATTAAAATTAAGAAAATTAAAGATTAATGAAGCACTATGAAATCTGTTTCTGGGGGTATTTTCCATCCCTATCTGTTTTTTTTAGCATATCTTTTATAGTTCGATTTGATATTTGTATAACTGCCTAACCTGTAGGATTATTTGGTATACCTGTAATATGCTTTATATTATAATAAGCAAGAAAACTGTTTCACTTTCTTAGAGACATATTCTGGACCATTTTCTGTCTTTATTTGTGCAGTAATACCTATGATGGCCATAACTTCTAATAAATATATTATTATTGAATCTGTCTTTCTGAGCTCAAGGCAGCTGCCCATTGAAAACCTGTATAAGTGTCAATGGTGTGGTGTACAGAATTTTCCAAATTCTGTTAAATGGAACAACATCCATCTGCCAGATTTTATTCCTTTGAGTATCCTTTGGGTTACTTCCTAGTTATAGAAAGATGTAGGACATCTCCTTATAATCTCCATAGCTTGTTGAATGTAATAGAAAACTGTTTCTTTAAACTTTAGCTATTGACATGACTTTTTTTTTATGAAAGTCTGAGGCCTACATAATCTAGAAGATTGAAATCTTCTATTTTTGCCATTCCCAGAGGAGGCATTATTTCTAGGAATTCCTTGCCTACAGTCCCTCCTTAGCCGTCCTATTCTACCACAATTCAAATATTGGCATTTTGTTTTTCCTCATACCATTGGAAATTGCATCTTTTACCCAAGCCTCAGTATTATAGTTGAAAGTATCAACATTCATTGTATGCAGGACCCAGTCATCCATTGGTGTTGATCTGACCTATAAAGGCCCAAGCATCTTTTTTTTTTTTTCATTCTAAGTTGGCATTTTCAAAAGTCAGAGATTCAATAAGTACTCATCTAGCTTCTGGGTCCTACTAGCACAGCCTTATTCTTTGTAAAAAGTCACTAAAGATTTCTCTCTGGCCCTGTTTAACACTGGTATATGATTCAATTCTTTTTCCTTATTCTTGAATCCTGTCCCAAGCATTTAAGGCTGCTGTGTGGCATAGGGACAAGGTTTCATCATGTAGAGCCTGGTCCTGTGAGTCTGAGTAATATCCCTTGTCTGGAATTTGATCTTGGGAAGCCTCAAATCCTTTTCCTTTTTCCTGTTGTTCTATCATTTTAGTCTCTTCTCACCAATAGCCCTTCCATAGCAGCTGGGGTCTATCTTTGAGGACCACTGAGACTAATTAAAGCCAATTGTGGGGTAGCCTTATTGCTTGAAGCCCATGTTTTCATCATTTCCCTAAGAAATGGTGACTGCAAGCCATAAGATACTATTGCTTGTTTAATTTCTTTTAGATCACTCATACCTATAGGTCGCCATTTTCATTCTTTGACTACCTTAGGGTATTTAGTAACAGATGGCTTCTCAGAGGATATTACTGGATAAGCAGCTAAAACGCTGGGTAAGTCATCCCTGACTTTGATCTGTACTGGCTAGGCTAAATCCTGTTATTATAGCTTCTCTTCCTGCTTATCAGTTCCAATAATTTCCTCAATCATTTAAAATCTTTTCATTGCTGCCTTTTTATAAAGTCTGAATCTCCTGTCTTGTGCATTATTCTAGTGCCCTCATTGAGCATGGTATTGGGGGGAGAAGGGAGTGTGGAAGGGGAAGAGAAGGGGAGAATGGGATGGTTGAAAAGAACTTGAAAGAATGGGTTAGTCGAGATGGAGGAAGGACAGAGATGAGAGCAAAGAAAAAGATTGATTGAGGGAGCCATTATAGGGTTAGCAGAAATCTGACTCTAGAGAAATTCCCAGGAATCCACAAGGCTGACTTCAGCTAAGAGGAGAGGGGGCCCGATCTTGATTTTCCCTGTAATCAGATTGATGAATATCTTAAATATCACCATAGAACCTTCATCCAACTGAAGGAAACAGAGGCATAGACCTGCATCGGAGCATTGGACTAAGTTGCCAAAGACCAGTTGAAGAGTGGGAGGAATGAGAATATGACCAAAGAGGTCAAGACCATGATGGGTTCACCCACTGAAACAGTCTACCTGAGCTAATGGGAGCTCACCAACTCTAGCCAGACTGGTAAGGAACAAGCATAGGACCAAACTAGTTCCTTTGAATGTGGTTGACATTTGCATGGCTGAGGCAGACTGAGGGGCCACTGCCAGTGACACCAGGATTTATCCCTACTGCATGTACTGGCTTTTTGGGAACCTATTCTCTTTGTATGTATACCTTGCTCAGCCTAGAAATAGTAGGGATGTCTTTTGGCCTTCCACAAAGCAATGTACCTTACCCTCTCTGAGTATTGAAGAGGGATGGGGTGGGAGGGTGTATGGAGGGAATGGGAGGAGGGTAGGGAGTGGGAAATTGGATTGGTATTTTTTTACAAATCTAATAAATTAAAAAAAACAACAACAACAAAAAATAGTTACCTAACTTGTCAAGACTTTGGCTTTTTCAACAGTCCAGCAGGTCTTCAGAGGTGGTTTAGTCACTAAAGCTAAGACTCACAACTAGAAAGACACATGTTAATTAAGGTACAGAATCATTTTTAAAACTTTGATGCCATTCGTAATGCCATGTCATAAATTTCCACCACTAGTCTGTTGAGTTATTTCAGTACCTCCCATTTTCAGCTCATCCTGGTAGCTCATCACTGCCCTTGTGATTAGGACTCTAAGTGGCGTCTGCTGAGGATGATGCTGACAATGGAAACCATTGATGTCAGATCTGAGCAGGAGTCCCTCTGTCACCTTCTACTGTAGGAATGACTCTCTTTCCTCCCCACACATTCCGAACTACACTTAGAAAGATAATTTACTGTTTTGTGCATTTTAATAAATATTTCTTTCTTCATTAGAGATGTCATTTTTGATTCTGGCCAGGGAAGCAAATCCTTTAGGTATATATTATGGCTTCCAGTGTAGTGTTTTTGTGGGATCCCGAGTGTGCCATACATTTTTCCCATTCCCTTTCTTCCCTCCCCTCTGACCCCCACACTCCCCATTTACTCAGGAGATCATGTCTTTTTCTCCTTTCTAAGTGAATCCATATATGTCTCTCTCAGGGTCCTCTTTTTTTTTATCTTGGTTTTCTGGGGTTGTAAACTGTATGCTAGTTTATCCTTTGCTTTATGTCCTATATCTGCTTATGAGTGAGTACATATTATATTTGTCCTTCTGAGTCTGGTTTACCTCACTCAGTATGTTTTTTTCTAGTTTCGTCTATTTGCCTGCAAATTTCAAAATGTCATTATTTTTTACCACTGAGTAGTACTCAATTGTGTAAGTGTACCACATTTTCCTTATCCATTCTTTGGTTGAGGGGCTTATAGGTTGTTTCCATTATGAATAATGCTGTTATGAACATAATTGAGCAAATGTTCTTGTGGTATGATTGAGTATCCTTTGGGTATATGTCCAAAAGTGATTGATTGAATTGAATAGGTAGATTGATTCCTAATTTTCTGAGAACTCACCATACTGATTTCCAAAGCAGTTGTACAAGTTTGTACTCCCACCAACAATGGAGGAGTGTTCCACTTACTCTACATCTTCTGCAGCATAAGCTGTCATCAGTGTTTTTGATCTTGGTCATTCTGACAGGTATAAGATATGGTATCTCAAAGTTGTTTTGATTTGCATTTCTATGATGGCTAAGGATGTTAAGCATTTTCTTAAGTGTCTTTTGGCCATTTGAGATTCCTCTATTGAGAGTTCTTTGTTTAGGTCTGTATTCTATTTTTAAATAGGATAATTTGTTCCTTTGATGAGTAGATTATTGAGTTCTTTGTTTATTTTGGAGATCAACCCTCTGTTAGGTGTGGTGTTGGTGAAGATATTTTCCCATCCTATAGGCTGCCATGTTGTCTTGTTGGCTGTGTTTTTTACTTTACAGAAGCTTTTCAGTTTCAGAAGATCCCAGATATTAATTGTTGCTCTTAGTATCTTTGCTACTGGTGCTATATTTAGGATGTGTTCTCCTGTGCCAATGCGTTCAAGGGTACTTCCCACTTTCTCTTCTATGAGGTTCAGTGTGTTTGGTTTTAAGTTGAGGTCTTTGATCCATTTGGATTTGAGTTTTGTGCATGGTGATAGATATGGGTCTATTTGCGATCTTCTATGTGTCAACATTAAATTATGCCAGTGCCATTTGTTGAAGATAGTTTCTTTTTTCCATTTTATAATTTTAGCTTCTTTGTTAAAAATCAGGTGGTCACAGATGTCTGGGTCTTTGAGTCCATCCTGATGATCCTACTGTCTGTTTTTACATCAATACCAAGCTGTTTTCATTACCATAGCTTTATAGTAGAGTTTGAAGTAAGGGATCGTGATGTCTCTACATTTCCTTTATTGTATAGGATTGTTTTGGCTAACCTGGGTTTTTGTTTTTCCATATGAAGTTGAGTATTGTTCTTTTGAGGTCTGTGAAGAATTTTGCTGGGTATAGCTTTAAATTTGTAGATTGCTTTTGGTAAGATTACCATTTTTACTATGTTAATCCTACCTATCCAAGATCATGAGAGATCCTTCCATTTTCGGATGTCTTTGCTTTCTTTCTTCAAAGATTTAAAGTTCTTGTCATATAGGTTTTTCACTTGTTTGGTTAGAGTTACTCCATATATTTTATATTATTTGTGGCTATTGTAAAGGGTGATATTCCTCTGATTTCTTTTTCAGCCCATTTATCATCTGTGTAAATGACAGCTACTGATTTTTTTGAGTTAATCTTGTATCCTGCTACATTACTGAAGGTGTTTATTACTTGTAGCAGTTCTCTGGTGGAATATTTGGGGTCATTTAAGTATACTATCATATCATCAGCAAATAGTAAAATCTGACTTCTTTTCCAATTTGTATCTCTTTGCTCTTCTTTTGTTGTCTTATTGCTCTAGCTAGAACTTCAAGTAGTGGTTTGAATAGATATGAAGAGAGTAGACAGCCTTGTCTTGTTCCTGATTTCAGTGGGATTGCGTTGGGTTTTTCTCCATTTAGTTTGATGTTGGCAGTTGGTTTGCTGTATATTGCCTTTATTATGTTAGGTATGTTCCTTGTATTCCTGTTCTCTTCAAGACTTTTATCATGAACGGGTGAATTTTGTTGAAGGCCTTTTCAGCATCTAATGAGATGATCATGTGTTTTTTTTTTTCATTTTGTTTATATAGTGGATTACACTGACAGATTTTTGTATGTTGAACCATCCCTGCATCTCTGGGATGAAGCCTACTTGGTCATGGTGAATGATTTTTCTGATGTGTTCTTAGATTTGTTTTGCCAGTGTTTTATTGAGTATTTTTGCATCAATGTTCATGAGTGAGATTGGTCTATAATTCTTTTTCTTAGTTTTGTCTTTGTGTGGTTTGGGTATCAGGGTAACTATAGCCTCTTAAAAAGAGTTTGGCAATGTTTCTTCTGTGGAACAAATTGAGGAGTATTAGTATGAGTTCTTTGAAAATCTGGTAGAATTCTGCATTGAAACTATCTGGTCCTGGAATTTTTTTGGTTAGGATACTTTTGACGACTGTTTCTATTCCCTTAGCAGTTATAGGTTTATTTATTCATTCATTATTACCTTTTTTTTTTTTGAGACAGGGTTTCTCTGTGCAGCTTTGTAACCTGTCCCGGAACTCCCTCTGTAGAAGAGACTGGCCTCAAACTCATAAGAGATCCACCTGCCTTTGCCTCCTGAGTGCTGGTTTTATAAGCATGTGCCACCACTGCCTGGCAATTATGTAAGGGTGTTCTACCTGCATGTGTCTTTGCAGGCCAGAAGAGGGAGTTAGATCTCATTACAGGTGGTTGTGACCCACCACGTGGCTGCTGGGAATTAAACTCAGAATTTCTGGAGGAGCAGTCAGTTCTCTTAACCAGTGAGCTCCTCCTCCCATAGGTCTATTTAATTTGCTTCTCTGGTTTTAATTTAATTTTGGTATGTGATAATTATCCAGAAAGTTATCCATTTCCTTTAAGTTTTCCAGTTTTGTAGAATACAGGTTTTTCAAGTATGACCTGATAATTCTCTGATTTCTTCTGTGTCTGTGTCTATCTCATTTCTGATTTTGTTAATTTGGATATTCTCTCCTTGCCTTTTGTTTAGTTTTGATAAAAGTTTGTCCATTTTGCTGGTTTTTTTGAAGAGCCAAGCCTTTGTCTCATTGATTCTTTGTATTATTTTTCTTGTTTATATTTTGTTGATTTTCTTGAAGAACCAAGCCTTTGTCTCATTGATTCTTTTTATTGTTTTGTTTCTATTTTGTTGATTTCAACTCTCAGTTTTATTATTTCCTGTGGTCTAGTCCTTCCGGGTGAGTTTGCTTCTTTTTGTTCTAGGGCTTTCATGTGTTCTGTTAATTCACTAGCGTGGATTTTTTCTATCTTCTTTATGTATGCATTTATTGCTGTGAACTTTCCTCTTAGCACTGCTTGTATTGTGTCCCATAATTTTGGGCATGTTTTGTGGTCATTTTCCTTGAATTTTAGGAAGTCTTTAATTTCATTCTTTTTGTTTTTGTTTTTTGTGTTTTGTTTTTTGAGGCAGGGTTTCTCTGTAGCTTTGGAGTCTCTCCTCGAACTAGCTCTTGTAGACCAGGCTGGCCTTGAACTCACAGAGATTCACCTGCTTCTGACTTCTGAGTGCTGGGATTTAAGGGGACTTTTGATGATTACCCAGCTTTAATTTCCTTATTTCTTTCTTGACCTCATGGTGATTCAGTTGAGCATTTTTCACTTTCCATGAGTATGTGGGCTTCCTGCAATTAGTGTTGAATTCTAACTTTAAGCTGATAAGACACAGGGCTTATTCCAATTTTTTGTGTCTGTTCAAATTTGCATTGTTACTGAGGATGTGGTTGATTTTGGAGAATGTTCTATGAGGTGCAGAGAAGAAAGCATATTCTTTTGTGTTTGGGTGAAATGTTCTACAGATGTCTGTTAAGCCCATTTGAGTCATAACATCTGTTAGATTCATTATTTCTCTGTTAAGTTTGTCTGGCAGTTCTGTCCAGTGGTGAGAGTGGAGTGTTGAAGTCTTCCACTGTCAGTGTGTGGGGCTTAATGTGTGATTTAAGTTTTAGTAATGTTTCTTTTATGAATGAGGGTGCCCTTGTATTTGGGGCATAAATATTCAGAATTGAGACTTCATGTAGATGTATTTTACTGAGATGAATATGAAATTCCTTCTCTATCTCTTTTGGCCAATTTTAGTTTGAAGTCTATTTTGTTAGATAGTAGGTAGGATAGGTACACTAGCATGTTTCTTAGGGGCATTTGATTGGAAAATGTTTTCGTAATCCTTTACTCTGAGGTAATGTCTGTCTTTGTAGTTGAGATGTGTTTCTTGTGTGCAGCAGAAGGATGGATTCTGTTTTCATATCCAATCTGTTAGCTTGTGCCTTTTTTTTTTTTTTTGATTTTTGAGACAGGGTTTCTCCATAGCTTTTTGGTTGTTGTTCTGGAACTAGCTCTACTAGACCAGGCTGGCCTTGAACTCACAGAGAGAACTCACAGGCCTGCCTCTGCCTCCTGAGTGCTGGGATTAAAGGCGTGCGCCACCACCACCCGGCTAGCCTGTGCCTTTTTATAGGTGAATTGAATCCATTGATATTTAAGAATATTATGACTAGTGATTGCTAGTTCCTGTTATTTTTGTTTTTGTTGTTATTGGTGGTATTGTTGTGTTTTTCTTCTTTGGGATTTGCTGGTGTGGGATTATCTATTTCCTGTGTTTTTGTGGGTGTAGCTAACTTCCTTGGGTTGGAGTTTTTCTTCTAGTACTTTATATAAGACTGCACTTATGAACAGATATTGAATGCGTCTGGTTTTGTCATGGATTATCCTGTTTTCTTGTTTATGTTGATTGAAAGCTTTCCTGGATATAGTCGTCAGAGCTGGCATCCATGGTCTCTTAGGGTCTGCATAATGCATGACCAAGACCTTCTGGCTTTCATCATTTCTATTGAGAAGCCAGATTAATTCTGATAGGTCTGCCGTTATATGTTACTTGAACTTTTTTGTTTGCAGGTCTCAATATTCTTTCCTTATTCTATATGTTTAGTATATTGATTATTATGTGGTGAGGGGTCTTTCCTTTTTGGTCTAGTCTATTTGGTGTTCTGTAAGCTTTTTTTTTTATTTTCATAGGCATGTTGTTTAGGTGGGAATGTTTTCTTCTGTGATTTTGCTGAGTATATTTTCTGTGCCTTTGAGCTGGAAGACTTCTCTTTCTTCAATTTCTATTATCCTTAGGGTCAGTCTTTTCATGGTGTCCCAGATTTCCTGGATATTTTGTGTTAAGAATTTGTTGGATTTAACATTTTCTTTGACTGATGAATCTATTACCTCTATTGTATCTTCAATGCCTGAGATTCTCTTTTCTATCGCTTGTATTCTGTTATTTATACTTGGATCTGTAGTTCCTGATTGTTTATCCAGATTTTTCATTTCCAGATTTTTCTGTTTATATTTTTGTTGTTGTTGTTGTTGCCTCTATTTCAAGTTTTGAACCATTTCTTTCACCTCTTTGGTTGCTTTTTCTTGGTTTTCTTTAAGGGATTTGTTGATTTCTTCCATTTTTTTGGTGGTCTTTTCCTCCATTTCTTTAAGGCAATTTCTATCTCCTCTTTAAGGACTTCAATCATCTTCAAAAAATTACTTGTAAGATTTTTTTCCTGCTTCATCTGCATTAGGATGTTCAGGTCTTGCTATTTTTGAACCACTAGTTTTTGGTGGTACTGTATTTCTCTTAATGTTGTTGAGTATTGTCTATCTATTTCTTCCTTCAATCAGAACAGGTAGATCCTGTGTTTCTGGGGGGACCCCTTTTCCTCCAATTAGTGTAGTTGGGGATATGGTTCTGTTGATCTCTCCTTAAGGTAGAAGAGAGCCTTTAGTTGTAGTAATAGGAGCGGCGGGCTGCTTCCCACTACCCGGCTCCCGCACCGGCTAGCTTTACTCGAAATAATTACACAGAAACTGTATTCTTTTAAATACTGCCTGGCCCATTAGTTCCAGCCTCTTATTGGCTAATTCTCACATCTTGATTAACCCATTTCTAATAATCTTTGTAGCACCACAAGGTGGTGGCTTACCAGGAAAAATCTTAACCTGCGTCTGTGTCGGGTGGGAGAATCATGGCGACTGCCTGACTCGGTTCTTTCTCCCAGCATTCTGTTCTGTCTACTCCGCCTACCTAATTTTCTATCCTATTAAATGGCCAAGGCAGTTTCTTTATTAACCAATGAAATCAACACAAAACAGAAGACTCCCACATCATTCAGTGAACGTTTATCCAGGTGTCTGCTAGCCCAGAGCTCAGATGTTGGTTCCTCCTGGTGTTGGCAGGGCTAAGCCTGAGACTCCGGTGGTCAGATAGTTTCTGGAGGCCACTGCTGTCACTGCTGCCTGCTGTGTTTCTGCTCACACTAATCCTCCTGGTGGTCTGGCCTGGCCCACCCTGGTGCTGCTTATGCTTCTCTTGGCCGTCTTGGCCTTTCAACATTTTATCACATCAATCACAACAATATATTTTCACCCAGTGTACAAATATCCCACAATACCTTCTGATTATTTATTTGGCCCTATTCTGATGTATTAGTTTTGTTTTATCTCATATTTTAAATTTATGATTCCTTAGAAGCTTGTTTAATGGGAGGCAGAAAGGGAATGAATCTGTATGGGAGGGAATAGGGAGGAAATGGGAGGATTAGAGAGAGGGGGAAACCTTAATCAGGATATATTATGTGAGAAAAAATATTTTCAGTAAGAGGAAAAAAATGTATCCCCTATGATATTGTCATTATTATCCTTTTATGGCCTTCTGGAATACCATTATTTTTGTTTCTTATAGATTTCTATATTGTATTTTATGTGTATGAGTGTTCTGTCAGAATTATGTTTGTTGCACCCTGTTCAGTGCCTGGTGCCAGATCAGTTATAGGTGGTTGTGAGTCTTCATGTGGGTGTTGATAAATGAACCCAAGTCTTCTGCATGAATAGCCAGGGCTCACACCCACTGAGCCTCCTCTCTAGCCCAAGCAGTGCCCTTTTCATGAAGTCTTTGGAAAACAACACTCTCTTCCTGCTGTAAACAGATCAAGTTCTGGACCCCCTGATGTCACTCAATGCTAACTGCTGTGTGGTATATATGGGTATTGTTCTTACCTGCGCTAGAAGGAGGGAATTGCATATGGTTTAGCTATGAGCATCATACACCTTCTAGATCAGGGTCATGCAAGTGTTGAATGAAGTGTTTTGCTGAACTGTAGTTCTAACTTAGTGTAATGGTTATTTTAAGTACCAGTGTGACTAGGTATGGGATGGAATGTTCAGATATTTGCTGATGTATTTATTCTGGCTGTTTCTGTGAGAGTAGTTTTGAATGAAATTAACATTTAAGACAGGCGATGGTGGTACATGCCTTTAATCCCAGCACTCGGGAGGCAGAGGCAGGCAGATCTCTGTGAGTTTAACTCCATCCTGGTTTACAAGAGCTAGTTCCAGTACAGGCTCCAAAGCTACAGAGAAACTCTGTGTTGAAAAACCAAAATAATAAAATAAAGTAAAACATTTAGATGGGTCCACCGAGTAAAGGTATTTGCTCTTCCTAATGTGCGTGGGCCTTAAGCAATTAAGTTAAAGACGCCAGTAGAACAAAAGGGCCAACCATTCCATGGCTGAGAGAGCTACTCCTGTTGGTCTACCTTTGAAATGAGTTAATAATGGGCTTTTCCCTGTGTCCAAACTCAGGTTGAAATGTCAAGTCTCCCTAGACTTAAAGCTTCTGGCTTCTAGGCAGAAACCATTGAGTCTCTCTCATATGTTCAGCTTGCTGGCTCACTTTGATACATGATCCTTATTGCTGTGTTTCTATGGAGACCCTGAATGATAACACATAGTCTTTAAAATTTAGAATTATTTAAGAAAATGAGGAAGAATTTTATCTACTGGGCTTGCACTGATAGAAGGCAGCTTTGAAAATGATAGTAATCTTTGGTGCACTCATCTGCTGATATCCTCATTAGCTGAACTTTTCTCCCTTCCCATGGTTCCAGGCACATAGGACTTAGGTGGTAACCTCGGCCACCACTGTAATATCTGCTTCAGGCCTGCCTTGCTGTTCACTTGAGTCCTGTTCTCCTTACCTCTGTGTGCTTTTCCCTGCCTACCTCTTTTTTTTTTCTGGTTTGCTGTCTTTTTTTTTTTTATTGAAAAGAAAAAAAATTAAAAAAATTTCTGCCTCCTCCCAGCCTCCAATTTCCCTCCCCCTCCTCCCGCCCCTTTCCCCATCCCCCCACTTTTCTCCTCCTCCCTCTCCAGTCCGAAGAGCAGTCAGGGTTACCTGCCCCGTGGAAAATCCAAGGTCCTCCCCCTCTATCCAGGTCTAGGAAGGTGAACATCCAAACTGGCTAGGCTCCCACAAAGCCAGAACATGAAGTAGGATCAAAACC
>NW_026068147.1:137977-149616 GCF_014885135.2 Alexandromys fortis | reverse complement strand
TTTTCTTCATTACTTCCATTTCATTCTTCAAGTCTTGAACCGCTTCCCTTACCTGTTTGATTGCTTTTTCTTGTTTCTCTTGGTTTTCTTGGGTATCTTTGAGCGATTTATTCATTTCCTCTACCTTTTTGTTTGTAATCTCTAATTGTTTATGGCAGTTTTTCACCTCCTGTTTAAGGTCTTCTATTATTTTCATATAATTCACTTTTGAGTCGATTTCTTCTAATTCTTCTGGAGTAGGGTGGACAATTTTTCTTATTTCGGGATCCCTGGTTTCTGGTGATGTCATGTTGCCTTTCAGGTTGTTGGAGGAAGTCTTGCATTGGCGCCTTCCCATCTCCTCCTTCAAATGGAGCCAGGAGAGGCCTGCTGTCTTGGTCCAGTCTTTGCTGTGACTGAGTGTCTGGGTGTATCTCTTCAGTGTAGAAGCAGCGCCCGTCCCGTCGAGCTGGAACTCCTCAGCACCCAAACATGGACGACTGGTAGTCCAATGACCCGCGGACAAAAAGGAGGAACTTGGGGGGCAGGGCAGGGACGAGTAGAACACAGGACACCCTGCCTCACAAGTTGAAGGTGCGCTTGCTCCATTTCAGGGGTCCTTGAGGCCTGACATGTAGGCAGGCACTCACCACTCTGGGTTGGAAGCCTTAGTGTAGGAGCAGAAAACTGTTCCTGAGCAAAGGACCTTGCAGAAAACGCAGGCTTGGAGGGTGGAAGGGGTCGTGTGTAAGAAAGACAGCCCTGCAGAAGTAGCTGAGGGAGGGGGGTTTGTGCTCTCTTCCGGGACAATCGCCCCTGGATAGCACACACTCACCCGTCCAGATGGAACTCCTCAGCACCTAAACAGGGCTGCCTGGTAGCCCAATTATCCAGGGACAGAAGGAAGAACGGGGCAGGCAGTGCAGGATCCAGGAGAGCACAGGAGCCCCTGGAGCACAGGCTGAGGGTGCCCGGGCTCCCTTACAGGGGACCTTGAGGCTCACCGGTCTGGGTCCCAATCATTCAGTTTTGACAATACTACCTCCTCCATGTCTCTGGACTTGTCTAGTCTCTCTTCATCTTCCGACTACCAAACTAGGGTTTCTTTCTGTAGATCACCACACCAGGCTTGCCCCCGAGTCCCTTCCCTCCTCCAGTTTAATGTTATCATCCCTAACTCATTGTCTACAATACAGGTAGTCTGTATGGTATTCTACGTTATTACAGCCTTTTAGTGGTTTTCTGTCACCCCAGAATGCATTTCCATCTAGTCAGTCTGATTCCCCACATAGGAGATCTCACTCTTCAGCCTTTTCTTTGCAAACGCCTTCCCTACCCTACTCCATTATTAGTGCTCTAGCCTCCTCTAAATGACGTTTCCTTAAATGTCGCTGCTCTGTACTGTGCTGAGCCCTTGGGCGTCTGCTTCTAGAACACTCTAATTTGTCCTTTTCCATCTTTATTTCAGTTTTATGCATCACTTCTGTGGTCCTGTGGAAGTAGCCAGCACTATCCTCCTGTCTAGTACTTGCTATATGGACGGGGAATGAAAAATGGGTGAGTGAGCTGTCAGCATCTTATAGGCAGCGACTCCATTCCCTGTGGAATTCTGTAGTCTAGACCAAGTCTTTATTGCATAGCCGATGCTCACAGAATTAGTATACTTGTGAGGGACTGCGGTTTCCAACAGGTTTCCACTAAACAGTTGAGGAAAAGATGCAGAGTTGGTGGCAAGAGAGAAGAAATGAAGTTCGATGCCTTGATATTTAAAACTTGTTAAAACAAACATTCAAGCATTTGTATTTGCAATCTTACAAATATGCTATAGATCTTAAATGGGTTTTTGGTATATTCCAGCTGTGGTGGTTTGAATATAATTGGCCCCCCATAAACTCATAGGGAGTGGCACCATTAGGAGGTATGACCTTGTTGGAATAGATGTGGCCTTGTTGGAGAAAGTCTGTGACTGTGGGGGTAGGTTTTGAGGTCTCCTTTGCTCAAGTTTTGCTCAGTGTGACACTCAAACCACTTCCTGTTGCCTGCAGATCAAGATGTAGCACTTTCAGCACCGTATCTGCTGATTGCCACCGTGTCACAACCTGGTGATAGTGGACTAAACCTCTGAAAATGTAAGCCACCCCAATTAAATGTTTTTCCTTTGTAAGAGTTGCACTGGTCATGGTGTCTCTTCACAATATTAATAGAAACCCTAACTAAGACAGAATTTGGTACTAGGGGTTAGGGTATTGCTGTACTAGACCTGACCGTGCTTTTCTTTGAAGGGATATGGGCCTTGGGACTGTGGATTAGAAAAACAGTTGAGTGCTTTAAGTGCTTCTTAATAGTTCAGACTAGGAGGAGCAAGGAAGACAGTGGTGCTGAGTATGATTTGATGAACTCAGGAGGTTTCAGAGGAGAAGAATATAATATGTGACTGGAGATTGTTCTCGTGATATTTTGGTGAAGAATGTGGCTGCTTTTGGCTCTTATCCTAAAATTCTAGCCTGAGGCTAAAGTGAAGAGATTTGGATTAATTCCATTGGCAGAGGAAATTTCAAAACATGACAATCATGACAAGCTCATAGAGGCCAGAGTCTAGGGTAAAAAAATTAGTTTATCCTAATTACCTGGTTCCAAGAAAGACCACAAACTGAGACTATCCAGACACTATCCAGGAACAGACCATCCAAAGGAAATTCCTATTGTTCCCACCATTGTAGACAGGATCACCTGCCTGCACACACCCATCACTTTTCACTAGGACACCCCTAGACAAGTGTCAGCCAATCAAGGATCCTGAACCTTAGAAATCCCTCACCCTTCCTTTCCTGTAAAAACCAAACCCCAGCCAGGTGGTGGTGGCACATGCCTTTAATTGCAGCACTCAGGAGGCAGAGGCAGGTGGATCTCTGTGAGTTTGAGGCCATCCTGGTCTACAAGAGTTAGTTCCAGGACAGGCACCAAAGCTACAGAGAAACTTCATCTTGGAAAAACAAGACAAAACAAAAAGAAAAAAGAAAAAAAAACCAAACCCCTACTGATCTTGAGACTCTCTGATCAGCCAATATGTTGGACACACAGAGAGTTCAAATTTGCAAATTTGTATAAGAATAAAGGCCTTTTGCTTTTATATACAGTACTTCATTTCCTAGTTGGTTTTGGAGGGACTCTGTGATCTGGGCATAGCAAAAACAGCCTAGTATAGATTCTATTGTGTGATTATTAATGTTAACTCCATTGAAGATTTCTAATGAAAAGAAGAAAGCTGAGCAAGTAAAAATAAAAAAAATGTACATCATGATCAGAGAGTCCTTGGACTTTCCACAAGGCAGGGAACCCTGACTGCTCTTTGGACTGGAGAGGGAGAGGGAGAGGAGGGGGGAGAGGGGGAGAAGGGTGGGAGGAGGGGGAGGGAAATGGGAGGCTGGGAGGAGGCGGAAACTTTTTTATTCCTTTTCTCAATAAAAAAAATGGCAGCAAAAAAAAAAGAATAAAAAGAAAAAAAATAAAAAATATGTACAATTTGAGGAGAAAGGGAAGTGGAATGGAGCTAAGACCTGTATTCAAGGAGATGAACAGATTAAGAAATGGAGTAAGGGGAGTGGTGACCTCAGGGCAAAATCCCACCCAGCTAAATTTCCAACTTTTGCAAAGGAATTAAAGAAATATTTAGGCAAAGCGGTGGTGGCACAGGCTTTTAATCCCAGCATTGGGAGGGGAGAGGCTGTCAGATCTCTGAGTGTGAGACCAGCCTGGTCTACAGAGTGAGTTTCAGAACATCCAAGCTTAGGAAGTGAAGGAAACTATCAAAAATAGAAAGATGATGAAGATGTTATTGAACAAAGGGTTCATGTTTCAGTCCCAGTAAGCAGCAGAACTTGGCAGCTTCAGCCACGTGGTTCTGGAGTTAAGGACAGAAGGAAGGAAAGCAACTGAGGCCAGGTGTGTGTTAGGGGTGTCACTGAATGGAGGCTTAGGGAGGCCATTGTGTGAAGTTGTGAAGGTGAAGCCTGGATTGCTTTGAAGACCCTAAAATGTTAGAAATGCCAGAGCCCTGGGATACCTGCCAAGGAGAACTGTTAACAGCCCAAGAGAGAGAAGTGTGCTGCAGTCAACAAAGCTGGAAGGAGCTGGAGATCTGAAGAGCAGTTTGACACAAGACATGGAGATGCAGTTTGGAGTTTGCTCCAGCTGATTTTTGGTCTTGTTTTGGTTCAGTATTTCCTTACTATGCTCCCTTCCCTACGTGTTGGAATGGTAATATATATCCTGTGCTAATAATCACACAGTTGGAAGTATGTGATCTGTTTTTGATTTTGATTTTTACAGGAAATTGCAGTTAAGAGATTGCATGAATCTCAGAAGAGACTTTGAACTTTATGTTAAATATTTTCTCTTTTGGCCAGGAAACTTCTCTGCTGACACAAATAATTAAAAAATGCCCATGTTTAATAGATGATCTTACTCCCAGGTAGCCCCAGGAAAACATGGAGAGGAGAAGAGAGAGAAGGGGAGACCACGTGAAACCCGGAGACCACATGTTCATTCTCTGAGGGGCAGTTTAAATAGCCTGTGGGAGCAGTCTTGACCTTCCCTAAGGAGGGGTTACTGTTTGGTGGGCTTTTTGAAGGTGGAGTTTGGATTGAGGCAACTCCAAGGGGAGAGAGCTTATCCCAGGAACTGGGGTGAAGCCCCCAGCCAAACAATCCAGACTTTTTATATAAAGGGGTGCCAGTGAATTGAGGTGAATCCCCTCAGCCAAATATTTTAGACTCCTTGGATAAAGGGGTGCCGGCTAAAGCCTGGCTACTTCCTGTGGACATGGGGCAAGGTGGGAGAGGGGAGAGCTGGGAATTGGTGGACTATTCAGGCCTCTAACCCTAAGTCTGGGGTCCCTCAGGGATCTCACTGGGTACTCCAAATGTTATAGAGTTTGTGACTTCTGGAAAAAGACCATAAACTCAATTTAATTATAATTAAAGATTTATTGATTTACTGCTAGCAGGATAAACAGTCTCTGAGCCAAAATTGAGATTGCCATGAGAAGGGGGTGAGGGAAGGATTTTTAAAGGTGAAAGCCAGAAGAAGATCTTCAAAATCTACTCAAGCAAACAAAAATTGATCTTTTCTGTCAAGTGCTTAAGGCAACTCAAAACAATCTTTTGTTATCTGTGTAAGCACGTAGTCATATCATAACAAGTAATCATTTTTGGGTGAGGGTCACTGAGTCAGGGTTACTCAGTATCTTATAGGGAATGTATCTTATGGGGACTGGAGTCAGAGACCAAAGGCTAGTGGGTATCAAGATGGATGTCTGTTATAAAATGGAGTTTCTTTAAGTTGTCACAAGGCAGCCAAAGTAGTCAAGGGAGGAGCAAGGCTTAAGTGTTCTATGTAGGATAGTGAAGGTACAATGGTCTTTTCATCATTGTCATCATCATCATCATAATTATTATTTTGAAGACAGGGTTTCTCTGTACAGCTCTAGCTGTCCTGGTACTCGCTCTAGAGACTAGCTGGCCTTGAACTCAAAGATATGCTGGCCTCTGCTTCCCTAGTGCTGGGATTAAAGGTGTGTGCTGCCATTCCTATCTTTTTTAATATTTATTTATTTATTATGTATACAATATTCTGTCTGTGTGTATGCCTGCAGGCCAGAAGAGGGCCTAAGAGTCTGTGCTTATTGGTCTTCTTGATCTTGTTTGCAGCAACTCCAAGCATAGACAACTCTGTGTTCCTTCTGGGCTCCAACTCTGGGACAAAGCTTTCACCACCCAGCCCAGACTGTGAAGAAGGACTGGCATGCTTCATGAGACTTTGATCTTTAAACAAATCATGTCCAGGCTGCCCTCTGAGTACAATTTATCCAGTATCTATTTCTGCTTTGTGGATTCCCATCTGCCACCCTTTCTACAGCAAAGAGCTCCTACACTCTCAGAGTTGAGCATATAGCCTTGGCTTATCGTATCTGTGATAACGTGAGGGGAAACGAGTAAAGGGAATTCTTCAGAGATCTGAGTTTCCTTTTGTTCCTGGGCAGTTAGTTAATGATCTGCCAGCAATCCCTACTCTTGTGGAGATCAGGACTATGTTCCATCACGTGCCTAAAGGCTCAGGCCAGAGGGCATGTTGTACACAGGGGAACTTATCTCTGACCTCCTTTGCTTCATCTTTAAAGTCTAACAGTTTGTGGTTTTGTATCTTCCCAGTTCTCAGTTCTCTGCGTTGTTATGTTTCTCCATTTCTAGTCTTGGGGGTAAATGAGAATGTCTTCCATTAGGGAGAAAGAAACCTTGTAGTTTACACAACAAAATTTCACAGAAAGCTGCTGCCCCCATGCCTGCTCATTGCATTTCCTTCTCCTCTCCAGTCATTTCTCAACTTCCAGAGTAGCATAGTGTGGTGTCATCTGATAATCCAATATGTTTGGAGGGCTTTCTCAGGCCTGAACCTCCACACTCTGGCAGACGTATTGCCCACTTATGTCTTTTGTAGAGCTGGTTACAACTCCTGATGTGAGTGGGACCAGTGATCTAGAAATCTAACCTCTCCTCCATCTCCATTGACTGATTTTTCTTTGAGTGTGTATATGTGTATTCCTGTGTGAGTTTATGTGTACCAGATTTGTGCAGGTGCCTACAGGGTCCAGAAGAGACCATGAGACTCCTGGAAATGGAGCTACAGGCAGTTATGATTTACCATGTAGATGCTGGGAGCTGAACTCGGTCCTCTGAAAGAGCTGCTAGTATTCTTACTGCTGAGCCATCTCTTCAGCCCAGAAGTAGATGATGTCTAAAAAATTTAAAACCCTTTCATTTATTTGGCAGCATTTTACCTAGGAAGAGCAAAAAACCTTCAGGGAAGGGAGCAGAGAGCACAGCTAGTCAGTGAGCATCCCTGGTGCACAGTAACTAGACCAGGAAGGATGGGAAAGGAAGCCCCAAATGGCAGGACCGGAGCAGATAACTGACAATAAAGAGGTTGTGAGTTGGCTGTTGGTATTTCCTCCCTTGCCACCTGGAAAGGGAGTTGCCACCAGGCTCTCTTATGGGTATGACTTAGGCCAGGTTCTGGGAATATAGAGACAAATCAAATATAGTCTCTACAGGGTTGACCAGATGGCTGAGTGGGTAAAGATGCTCATTGTATAAACCTAATGGCCTGATTGTGATGTCCAGGATATCTGTAAAGGTGAAAAGAGAAAACCAAAGTTGTTCTCCAACCTCCACATGTGCTTTGTGGCATTCTCCCCCCTTTGATAAAGTCTTCCTTAAAAATGTAGTTTCTGCAAATTTTTAGTCTAACAAAGGAAATATGCAACAAATAAATGAGTTGAGGTTTTCAAAACATGTGGCATTATTCTGGGTGGAGATGACAGTTGCATCGGTGATAGGTAACACTTATTATCCACAAACTATCTTCTAAGCATTTGCACAATGATTAACTTCTTGACTTTCGACACCATCCACCTTAAGTATAGACTGATACAGTTCCTGCTTCATATATAGAATCCGAGGAGCAGAGATGTACAGAACCTGGTTGAGGGCTCCCAGCAGCTGGGACTCGGGAGCAGGAAACCAGCACAGGTGTTTGGACTCTGTGACTTGTGCATGTCACCAGTGTGGCTGCAAATAAGTCATGCAAAGGGCAGAGTGGTGCCATTTCTGCCCCGCCTGTCTGCACTTTGGCCTGGGATGTCTGTAAAGGCCCTGGTCGAAGGGGACTGCAGTGATGCCTTCCACTCCATCTGTCCCAGGTCACTTGCTGTCCTGGAGGCTTGCATAGCATAGTACTTTTGTTTGTTAGGACGCCTGACTGTTTTGTCAGCTTCTAGAGAGCAGGGACTTACAACTGTCTGGAAAACTTCAAGTAGTTCTAAATGATGTTACATTTACTCATGGCTGGCTTCATCAGTCACCGATTCAGGCCAAGCTTGTTTTCCTCATTTACCTTCTCTTTGTGTTCCCCTACACTATTTAAAAAAAAAAATCAGGATTAAAAAAATTTATCTATTGATATGGATATGAGTGTTTTGTTTGCATGGACATCTGTGTACCCTGTGTGTGCTCACTGTCTACGGAGTTCAGGATTGGGTGTCAGATTCCTTAGAACTGGGGTTACAGACAATTTTGAGCCTCTATGTGGTTTGGGGAACGGAATCCAGGTCCTCTTTCAGAGCAGCAAGTGCTTTTCTTTTTTCAGATAGGAGCTCACTAGCTGGCATGGAACTCACTCCATAGACCAGGCTGGGCTTTAACTCACAGAGACCACCTCTCCTCTCCCTTCATTTCTCCTCTCCTCTCCTTTCTCCTCTCTTCCCTCCCATCCCCTCTCCTTTTCCCTCCCTCCCTTCTTTCTTTCTTCCTTTCTTTCCCTGCCTCCCTCTCTCCCTCTCTCCCTCACTCCCTTCGTCTCTCCCTCCCTCCATTTTTCTTTATTATTTCTTCTTTTCTTTATTGAGACAGGATCTCTCCTTGAACTTGGAACTTGCCTGTTCCCCTAGATTGACTTATCAGTGAGACCTGCAATTCTCCTGTCTCTACCTCTCCCAGCAGAGTTATCACAGTCACTGATGTCCAGCTTTTGACATGAGAACAAACTCAGGTTCCCGTGCTCACATGACAAGTGGTACTCACTCACTGAGCTATCACCAAGCTCATCTTACTGTGTTTGTTGCAGTGATGGGGGCCAAACTAAGTCTTTGTTTTGCTAAGTGAGTGCCCTGTCCTCAGGATGCCTTTCAACCTCTTACAACTTTAGTTTTTCAGGGTTAGTTTAAATGCTTGCTGTGAACAGTGTCTTGATCTTCCCTAGAGGGCATTTTTGTCAGATCTTTTCACAGGGTGACAGGAAAGGAGTTCTCTTGCCTTCCTTCTTCTCTTTCTGCTGTGTGTTTATTTGGTCTTCTCTCTCTCTCTCTCTCTCTCTCTCTCTCTCTCTCTCTCTCTCTCTCTCTCTCTCTCTCTCTCTCTGCATGTGTGAGGCCAAAGATTGGTCCGAGTGTCTTTCTACACCTTAAAATGTTTTTAAAGGTTTATTTTTATTTGTATGTGCATGCGTGTTTTCCCTGTATGTCTGCATGTATATCACGTGCATGCCTGGTGCTTGCAGAGTTCAGAAGAGGGCATCATGTCCTTGAAACTGGAGAGATAGATGGTTATGAGCTACCATATGGGGGCTGGGAGTCAAACCTGGTCCTCTGCTAAGTAATAAGTGCTTTCACCATGGAACCATATGTCATGTGTAACTCGACACGGGTGTGTGGGTTCCCACGGGTCTGTGAAATGAAGATTAGAGACACATGAGTATTAGCCTCTGTGGCTGCAGGAGGCTCAGTCTCGGTGAACTGAAGCACTTTCCCATGCCTCTTGGCATCTTTATTTTTTTCCTATCTTTACACTTTAGCTAGCAGATTTCCATATCTCAAAACAAACTGAATGAGGTTTCCAAACATACAATGCCAGGTGCAAATTGGTTTTCCAGATTTTCTCTAAACCAAGTTTGCATGTGAGTTGTATCCATTGGAAACTCACAGACAAGATTCACATAGGGCAAGAAAAGGAAACACAAATGATGGATAGGGGCTGAGTGAAAACTATGGAGTCAGGCCAGGTATAGCATCTCTCCAGCTCCTCCACCTTACACACAGGGTCTTTCAGTGAACCCAGAGGTCATTCACTGTTTTAGTCAGATTGTCTGACCAGTGGGACCCTTGGATCTGCCTGTCTCTGCCTTCTTCCCTCCTTCCTGCCTGGGTTACAGGTGCATGGGATCTGAACTCAGGACCTAATGTTTGCATGGCAGGCAGGCACTTTACAGACTGAGCTCTCTCCATCATAAATGAAAGTCATTAACCTAAGAAATCCTGTTTGAGAATATGTTTAATTGTATTTGAATATTGCACAATGTATCAAAACATCATATGGTACTCCATTATTCTGTACAGTTTTATGTCTTTGTATCAATTAAAAACAAATTTTGTTTAAGAGAGTCCATGAGTTTGAGAGTGAACTGGGGGGGGAATTGTTTGATTACATTTTGATTTTTAAAAATTACAAATATTTACATAAATTATTTAATAAAGAAAGACAAAAGTAATAAAAGTAAGCAAAACAATTTGCTAACACTTTGATTTTGTATCTCCTGAGCTATGATGAGAATAAGCTCAGTTGTTAGGGTTGGGTTGTACTCAGTGGTAGAGCACTAACCTATCACGTGTGCAGTCTTGTGCCCCAGCTCTGGCACTGTGAGTGTAACACGCACTCGTGTGTACACAGACTCTCTGCTTAAGTCTGCAGGTTATTTTTGTTTGTTTGTTTTTTGAGACAGTGTCTTGCCATGTAGCTCAGACTGGCTTGGTTTTCACTATGTAGATCAAGATGGCTTGGTACTTTTGGTAATCCTCCTGCATCAGCCTCTCAAATACTGGGATCACAAATGAATGCTCCTACACCCAGATGTATGTACTCTGGAATGGCAAAAGAACACAGCGGTGGTCTCCTGTCTCACATTACATCACTCAGTTGTTTGGCTTCCTGTCCCGATTTTTCAGATCAGGACCCTGAAAGAGCTCCCTCAGAGCAGGGCTGTGCGTGAGGTGCTGCACAGAATTCTTAGCTGGACCCTATGCCCAAAACTAGAATGTTGTTCAGATCCCACCTCATGCCATGGTTACATTAACTTGTGGTGGTCAGGATTTAGAAGATGTATTTGTGGGTATAAATCAACTGATTTTGTTTAATATAGAAGAGAAGGCCTGTGTGGACATAATCTACTGACATAAACTCTCCTTTGCTTAAATGGAGGTGATCATAGGCCAAGCAAGCAAGACCTTGGATGGATCTCCACCTGTCAGGCAAAGCCAACTCAGTCTCCGAACTGGTGAACTAACAAGTATTTAAGCATCTGCACAGGGTAGATGCTATAGACAATATGTAGCTCAGTGGGTAGATGGTCAGCCTGGCATACCAGAGACCCTGAGTTCGATCCCCAGGACTATCTCAAATAAGGCAGAGGAGGTACACAGACCTGTAATCTTAGCTCTTCCAGAGATGGTAGCTGCATGTTAAGGAATCAGGCACACCTGGTCTTTAAATAATTAAGGGAAACTTTGATCTAAATATGATAATTTGGCAAGCGGCGGGGACCGGCACCGCGCAGACGCAAGCGGCGGGGACTGGCATGCCACACTGAGAACAGGTCGCTCCACTACAATTAAATCAAAGAGGTATGCCTTTCGTTGGCGAAGTCCCTGGCAAACGGGGAGCCTGGTCCTGTTCCTGAAGACACTTCTGAGTGGTGAGAGGGATCTTGGCCCGCGGCAGGAGCCAGGAAATGGAGCGAGTGCATTTTGTAAGCAAAGCCGCTGGCCAACAGGGAAACCTGATCCGGTTTTAAAAGACCCATTAGATAGCATCGATAGGAGGAGATGGGCAAGCGCCAAGGCAAGAATTCACCCAACAATCTGAAAAACAACATGAAAACACCAGAACCCAATGATCTTACAACAGAAGGACTTGAACACCCTAACACAGAAGAAGTGGAAAAAATTGACTTTATGAAAGCAATAGAGTCCCTTAAACAACATGTAAAAAACGCCCTTATAGAAATAGATGAGAAGTATAACAAAAAGTTTGAAGAAATGAGTAAATACGTACACG
>NW_026068147.1:130771-132047 GCF_014885135.2 Alexandromys fortis | reverse complement strand
ATTGCCTTTGTTTACCAGGGAGGAAAAGGAGATGCCAGGGTAGCACTTGATGGAATTACTACACGGATCTTATTCAGGTCAGAGGTTTAAGAGGACAGGCAGGAAATTAGCAACGAGAAAGGGACAGGAAGTGCTGGAGACAGTTCAGTGTGAGCCAACATGTGGAGGTTTCTGAGATGAACACTGCATTGCTGCCTTTGAGTGGCTGGAGCCACTTGGGTTGGAGGAATTGTTTACTGTGATGGAAAGGACCAGAGAGGCTCTTTGTTCCTGTAATCTCTCCTCTCTTAGAGGACTGTAAACAGCTCTTTCTGGGCAGCTCAGGGCTTGGCTTGTTGCTTGCATGTATACTTTGTCAATAAATGTGCAGTGCATTTAGCTAATTTCTAGACAACTACGTCAGAGAGCTACTGTACCCTACTCAGCAGTAGGCTTACTCTGCCCAGTAAGCTCACTCTGTCCCCCCCATCCAGCAGCTGTCGTCTTCTACATGTAAGGAAGACATTGTCTACGTGGTACCAGGTAGGGATGTATCTCAGTGTAGAGCATTTGCCTAGTGCATTCAAGACCGTAGCATCCATCCTAAGAATGGAAAAAGCAGAAACAAAATACAGAAAACCTCACAAAGTAGCATTAGTGATATGTGATATTTTATTTTGAACATAGGGGAAATTTACAAATACCTCTGATTTGGCGTTAGCCAGGCAATTTTAAATAACCCAGAATAGAATTAATGAAGGAAAATATACACAGGCTGGAAGTCCCTGAGAGAAATCCCTGAGTACAAGAACTCCAGAATAACTGCCTTGGAAGGCCGGTTAGGCACGGCATGAGAACAAACACTTATTATCCAATAAAACCCTTGATTAGCAGACACAGGGTGGGGGTACGTCTTGAAGAGAGGATCCCTGAAAGCACATTGGCCTTTCCTTCTCCTGTTGCTGGGATTCATCCCAGGTGGGAAAAGTAGGTTTCTGAGGCTGTTGAAAGCCCAAGGCTGGGTAAGAACCCCCTGCAAGTGTCCCACATTCCCAGGGGAGCACCAGTGCACAGCTCTCTAGGATGTAAACAATGCCTTCGGCTTGAGTGACTGTGTTCCTTTAAGGGCACAATTCACGTGGACCAAACACACAGTAGCAGAGGCCAAGGATTCCTGAGAGTGTAGGGCAGTCAGGGAATGCACAAGCCGCTGGGCCTGGTGGCCTGAGCTGTAATCTCAGCAGGAGGGAGATTGTAGAAACTGTTATTGTGATATTGAAGCCTGTTCAGGCTACAT
>NW_026068147.1:126507-127779 GCF_014885135.2 Alexandromys fortis | reverse complement strand
TTTTTTTTTTTTTTTTTTTTTTTTTTTTTTTACCAAGAGGACTTCAATGCTTCTGTTAATTCATCTTAGGGTCTCTTCTCCCTATAACCTGCCCCCCAGCCCCGCTGCTGCTGCAGTCAGAGGGACATGCCACCTGTATCTTCCTGCTGCTTCTTGGATTCCCTCACTTTCCTTTCTTCTTGGACCTTGACTTCCTGTCTGAAGAATAACGGTATAATTCAATCTGTTCTCTATCTATGTGGGAATGGACTCCATGAAACAAGAGTACAGGGAGCAGGAAGACAGGGAGGCTGAACCCACAGGGTCAGTGCTGAGAAGCAGAGAGTTAGGAGAGAGGCAAAGATATCCAGCTCAGAGGCAGAGGAAGAGAAGTTTTTGCCCAACTCCCAAGCATAACAATAAGAGCTGGAGAACACAAAAGAGGAAAAACTGTCCTACCCGCCAGTCTTCCTGAAATAAAAAAAGTATGCCAGGGCTGCTATCAGAGTCACCCCAGCGACAGATCCAACGACGATGCCGGCAATTGCACCTCCCGAGAGGCCAGAACTCCCTTGTGTTGGGTCAGCTGTCAGGGAAGGAAAGACAAGAAGGAATGAAGTAAAATGTTTTCCAGTGGTGTGCCCGGGAATTCTTAGCATGAGATGAAATTATTTCCATTTAAAGGATGAAAAAACTGAGGCTTAAAGTGGTTTGTAAAAAGTACTTGAATCTGTATGGTTGATCAGAGACAGACCTGGCTACCTGACTTCACAGCCAACACGAGTGGTAGGAATAATTGCAACTAACATTTATTTTGCTTTCTCTCTCTCTCTCTCTCTCTCTCTCTCTCTCTCTCTCTCTCTCTCATATTTTGCCAAAAGTTATTGATTACTCTATTAAGTCTTTAAAACCTACAATGAAGCAGGTGAAGGAGGTGATGTAAACTAGAACCCTAGGAGGCTGATGCAGGAGGATTGTGAGTTTGAGGCATGTCTGGGTTATATAATAAGGTTCTTGCCTCCCTAAAAGCTCCCCCAAGCTAGTGGTGGGAGGGAAATAAATAATAGAATGAACATGAACAAACAGACTAGAGTAACAGTAGAGAAAACTGATGAACCGATTGTTGGCTCTTCAAAAATGGTGAGTAATATTGCTAACCTTTTCCCACATTAACTTTGGAAAAAAGAGATGGCTATTTCTAAAATTTGAGACCTTACCATCCATTCTCAAGGATAACAAAAATTTCAAGAGAACTCAATACTTATGAGCTAGCTGTTGGGTGGCTGAGATGCA
>NW_026068147.1:118663-123103 GCF_014885135.2 Alexandromys fortis | reverse complement strand
CCTCTCCTTTTTTCCCTCCCATATTTATTTAGTAACCATGCTATAGGGGTTTCACTTCTTGGATAACATGGGACTCCCCACATCCCTCATGTAATAAAACCTTCCTCACCTCTTTACCCCTTGTTGTAGCCATCTGAGGCTCCACTCTAACCAGTCTGCTCAATGTATTATTAATGCAAATGTTGGCCATCGTGGTATGGCATTTATGATGTGGCTCGGCATGTATTTATATCTAGTTTCATCTATATGATGAGTCTGTCACATAGAAATTATTTCCATTTAAAGGATGAAAAAACTGAGGCTAACAGTGGTTTGTAAAAAGTACTTGAATCTGTATGGTTGACCAGAGACAGACCTGGCTACCTGACTTCACGGCCAACACGAGTGCTGGGAATAATTGCAGCTAACATTTATTTCACTTTCTCAGTGTGTGATATTTTGCCAAAAGGGTATTTGATTATTATATTAAGTCGTTAAAAATTACTCTGAGAGATGGATGATGGTGGCACATACCTTAAATACCAGCACTCAGGAGGCAGAGGTAAGCAGATCTGTCAGTTCGAGGCCAGCCTGGTCTAAAGAGACAGTTCCAGGACAGGCTCCAAAGCTATACAGAAATCCTATCTTGAAAAACAAAATAAATAAATAAAGTAAAATAAATCTCCCAAACCAAAAACTTACTAGAATGCAGGTGAAGAATATGATGTAACCTAGAACCCTAGCATCAGAGGCTGAGGCAGGAGGCTTGTGAGTTTGAGGTGTGTCTGGGTTATATAATAAGATCCTTGCCTCCCTAAAAGCTCTACCCCAAGCTAGTGGTGGGAGGGAAATAAAGAATAGGATGAAGATGAACAAACGGTACCAGGAGAGAAAGATGATGCACCAGATGTTGACTCTTCAAAAATGCTTAGCAATATTGCCAGCCCTTTCCCACATTAACTTTGGATAAAAGAGATGGCTATTACTAAAATTTGAGACCATTCTGTTATTCTGACGGAAAGAAGAGTTTCAAGAGAACTCAATAGTTATGAGCTAGCTGTTGGGTGGCTGAGATGCAGCAGACAAATTCCTGGAATCCATGATGCTTTAGAGACAGAAATAAACAAAATAGAATAGCTGTATAATCAGCAAGATTGAATGGAAACATTTGACATTTCACAGACTTAATGACAAAAACCCTGACACTGGGTAGAAGTCCAGCTTAGTCTAACAAAGGCCACACGTGGAAACCCACAGCCAGCATCATATTCCGTGGGGACACTGGCAGTTTTTTCTCTGAGATCAGGAAGCACAAAGGATGCTGTTGTGACCACTTCTGTTCAAGAGACTCTTAGGACACACACCACACAGAACCATCAGGCTAGACAATGAAATAAAAGGTGCCCGATTATAAGGTGGTAAAATACACATCTGAAAACACATGAGCTTGACTGTAGAAAATCCTTAACCTTCTACAGAAACTCTCAGAACTAAATGAACAAAACTAGCAAAATTGTTGGACAACAAAGTGAACGTGCCCAGATGAGCTGTATCTCTGTATACTAATATTGACCCTGAACAGTTAGATTTCCTTTTCTTCCTGTCAGTAGTGGAGCTTGAACCTAGGGCCTCATGCATGCTAGGCAAGTGTTCAGTTACTGAGCAAGAGCCCCAGTCTTAACATTGGACAACTGAAAAGAAAATCAAGAAAGTATTTTATTTATGAGCTCACCAAAAAAGGATAAAATACTTAGAATTGACTCCACCAAAGAGATAGAAAAAAAACTTGCACCCAGAAAACTACCCAATAAGAAAGGATGAAAGAAGACAAGGAATGAAAGCCAGTGGGGTTTACAGGTGGGAAAACTTCATCTCATTATTGCTGTTTTGCAGTGCTGGGGATCGAACCCCAGGCCTTGTGCATGGTGAATGATGCTCTATTGTTGAACTATAGTCCAAGCTATGCCTTTTAATTTTGATTTTGAAACAGGACGTCACTAAATTAATCAGGCTGGAGTTAAATTGGATATGTTAGACACCCTTAGAGCTATGGTACTCCTGTTTCACTTTCTTGTGTGACTGGAATTATCAGCACAAATTAGCTTGCCCGAAAGCCTTTTTTTAGTAGATGATAATATTACTGAAAATAGTCTATCTGTTCTATGCACATCAGATCAAAATCCTAGTAGCATCTTGTACAGAAATAGAAAATCCATTCTAGATGTCCTGGAACTCACTACATAGATGAGGCTGACCTCAAGCTCTCAGACATCCACCTGTCTCTACCCCTAAGAGTTGGGGTTAGAGGTCAGTGCCTTAAAAGTATCTTGACAAAAATGAACAAAATTGCAGGACATCCTTGGTAATTTCATAATTTTAGTACAGAGCTTCAATAATCAAAATATAAAATAAAGGCAGACATACAGATCAGTGAAGTAGAATTGAAAAGCCCAGAACTGCTCATGCACACTGGCCAATGATTAAAGATTAGGTGTTACTATGAATGTGTTTGTGGGGCACAGTTTTTGCACATATATTATAATGTGTTGTCAGTCCCGAGCAGGTGGCACATCCATCACTTCATTTGCCATTTTCACGTTTGTTAAGGACATTTATCTCTGCTGTCTCCTTTGAATTGGTCAGTGTCACACAGAGTTGTCCTGCTGAGTTACAGGACTTGGAAGGTGTTCTCGCTGTCCAACTGCACCTCTGTGACCAGATGAGGTTTGATCAGGATGCTAAGATTGTTCTATGATGGAAGAATGATCTTTTAAACAAGAGATGTTGGGGAAATGGGATATCCAGGCAAAAGAATGAAGTTAAGCCTTCAGCTAACATCATATAAAAGCCAACTCTAAATGGATCAAAGACCTAAAATGGATCAGAGCTGAAACCCATCAGACTTTCAGGAGACAGGGTGAAAGCGTCTTGAAGCTGAACTTGTCCTGGTTTCTTTGTTATGATGCCAGATGCATAGGCAGCAACAAAATAGATAAATTGGATTTTAGCAAAATTGAAAATGTGGATCAGATGATGTTATCGGTCATGTGACCCAGCAGGTCTCTGCGGCATTTTTCACAATAATCAAGGACAGTAATTGTCTATCTGTGGATGAGTAAGTAAAGAGAATGTGCTGTCTATTCTCATGGCTGTGCTTTTAAACCTTTTAAAAGAAGGTGGTTCTGTCAATGTGGTTATGCGAAAGATCCTAGAGTACATGATGCTGAGTGAGATAAACCCTGCACAGAAAGGCAGATACTCTCTTTCAGGAGAATCTCACAATCTCTGCGGACAAAGAGAGAAGAATGAAGGTTACCAGAGACTGAGTGGCAGCAGGAGGGAATGGGGAGTTGCTGGCCAAGGGCACAAGGATTCAGACAGACCAGAAGGTTAAGTTTTGAGAGGTATGACACAACAGGCAGATCATAGTCTACTATAATGGATTGCGAAGAAATGAACAATAAATTTCAAATGTCTTAGCATAGAAGGATAAGGGAAGTAACAGATGTGTTAAATAATTTGAATTAATCCTTCCAAACTGTATCTAGATATTGTTTCTCTTAAATGTATTCCATTATGGCATCAATTTAAAAGCCATTAGTTACAATAAACAAAGAACTACACCAGGAAGTGAAAAGTTTACTTCAGAAAGGCAGACAATATTTGTAAATAAACCGTCTGACAAGAGGCCAATGTTCAGAGTCTGTAAGAAACTCCAAATAGCAAACAGAGAAACAAAAGCAAAGAACCCAGCTGAAATACAGAGGACAAGAGTAGGAAGGTATGGACTTGATAGAAAGTGTGTGCATGGCCAAGAAGCACAGGGAAAGAGGCTCCACTTCACTTCTCAGTCACTGACCAAAGGGAAATCAAAGTCACAATAAAGCGGCACACACATCTCTTAGGATGCATACCATTAAAATCACAGACAGGAAGGAAGAACTTTGGAATATATAAAGAAATTAGTGCTCTGGGGCATCGCTCAATGGGAGGCTTAAATGCAACCATGAGACACGGCACTGTGGGTCCTCAAAAGAGTAGAGAATTGCATTCAACTCAGTAACTGAATCTAGGATTGTAGGGGGTGGGATAGATTACGAGAAGTTTTGGAAACAGACAATGATGGTGTTTACACAGCAATATGAATATACCTTCTGCCATTGAGATGTACTTTTCAGAACTCTACAGTGGCAGATCTAAAAATTAAAGATAATTTCTGTGTATGGGTATTTTGTCTTGTATGTCTCTGCACCACATGCACTCTTGGTATCTGAGGAAGACAATAGAGGATATGAATTTCTTGGAACTGTAATAACACGCGAGATTAACATACATCCCTTACCAAGCTGACTGTATTTGAATCTTGAGCCATGTTTTTCTCCTGGTGACTTTTACACATTTTGGACACTGCTGATAAAGAATTTGCCCCTCCCCTAATACTATGGGGTCAGAAGGGAGGGG
>NW_026068147.1:107931-115482 GCF_014885135.2 Alexandromys fortis | reverse complement strand
AAACAGATAATACTCACAGGTAATTTCCAGATGGAATGGATAACTTCGGGAGGTGCTCACTGGGTTCCGGGTTTCACACTCATAATCTCCTGTGTCCTTCCTCACAACACTGAGTAAAGTGAGAGTCCTGTTGTCCTCAGACAGCTTCAGCCTGTCACCTTCTGAGAGGCTTTGGCCATTTCTCCTCCACAGGTAGCTTGTATTCTCAGTCTCAGGCTCACACATTAATGCTACTGAGTCGTCACCCTCCATGGGATTGGAATTGTTGCTTGTGATGCTGGGCTTGGGTAGCAGTGCTGTGTGTGCGGACAACAGAGAGAAGGTTGCCTTGTGTGGTGCCTCTGATTCTTGCAAGGGCCTCTTTCAACAGAGATCTCCCCTCCAACCCATATCCTCAAAGAATCAGGGAGGAAGCAAATTATAAGCAGATGGAGTACCTGAGCACTCAGAGACTGTGGGGCCTCCTGTGCTGTGTATGGGAGGAGCAAGGGCTTTCCCAGGAGGGAATTGAGCTGCAGTGTGTGGTGATGGACAGACTTGAGACTTGGAATCAGAGACCTCATGTTATCTCCTTGCCCTCACTGATCTATTGCATGTCTTGGGACACAATGTGCTAGCCCCTCCAGCTGCCCTGACGTCCACTGCTCAGTGAGGACCAGCGCCCTCCAAGCCTTTGCTGCTCAGGGCTCTCCTACACATCCGTCATGATTAGTCTTCCCATTGAGCTTCCCTGAGAACCTGACAGCCTGTCAGAGATCCCACACAGATCAGGATCTGGCTGCCATTCAGTTCAGGATGGGCTTCAGCTGGGCCATTCTTGTCAGGTGTGTGGAGTTTGATTTAGATTGACATGAATCAGGAATCCCTACAAGAAGCCCAAGTATAGGAAATGATCTATAAGACTCAGGGGCACCTAATAGAATCTCCATGGTGGGGAGGCTGGAGATGTGGCTGTGGACAGATAGCTTGTGCCACCCATGGCCTGTGTGACCCTGACTCAGTGACTGTTTCCTGTCTCAGTTTCCCTAGAATAGGACAATGATTGTTGCCATGCGTACAAGTTCACCTGAAAGGTGAGCAATGACCTGACCTTCCACCAAGCAGTGTCTCTTACTGTTTGCCTGCAGGAAATAAACTCAGGTCTGGACCCCCAGAGGCAAGGAGCTGCCATTTGTACACTTTTCTACCATCTCTTTAGGGCTCTCCACCTTCCTGCGAGGACTCAGAAGACCATCAGGACAGCTGGCTGGTTGTCTTTCATAACCGTCCACCTATGCTGAGCACACTGAGTCTCAGGAGGAGATGCCCACGTGATCTGTCTCAGACATGGCTCTCACAGGCTGACGGTCAGCAGACTACCAGCCAACAATCAATCATTGTCCCCTGTCAGTTCCAACAGGAGGTCAAATTACAGCCCAGTCTACAGCTTCCCAAAATTCTTGGTCCAGTCTGGGGTGGAGATATCAAGCAAACTTCAGGTGTTCATGTCTCTGTGAGAATTTTATGGTTTTCTCATCCAGGCCCTGCCTGAGTCCTGAAGGGTCTTTCTCAAGGCCATGATGAGTATCTAAGACCCTGGGCAGAGTCTGAGATGCCTGGGCTGAGTTACCTTACCCCCTCTCTCTGAGGGTGGATTCAAGTGAGGGATCCTCATTTATTGCTGTTTCCTCCACTCTGTGTCCTTTACTAAAGGCTTGAGCCACAATGTGGGGACCATAACACAGTCATCCAGCACTGACAATTCTATGTGTGAAGTAGGATTAAGTCCACCCATGACCCAGAGATTACAGAGAATTACTTACGGTGGACATGGAACTGCACGGTTACTTTCGTATCATCATAGCTTTGCATTAGTATTCGCAACGTGTAGGCTCCGGTGTCATTCTGAGTGACGTTCTGGAAGAGCAGGGATCCATTGGGGTATATTGTCTCTCTGCCACTGTATGCAGGCCCTGTTGTATTTGCATTATCTGACGGTATAAATCGTGCAATTTCGTTACTGTTATCCATATTTTTTCCCTTGTACCAGTAAAAGACTCGGGGTGTCTCTGTCAGATTGTGGACAAGTAGAAGAACATTTGCCCCTTCAGCAACATGGGGCGGAACTGCTTCCACAGTGACGTTGGCCGTGGTGGGAGAGCTCCAGTAGATCAAAAGTGAGGCTAAGAGGGAAGAGAGAAAAATCTATCAATAATAGATCTTTGCATTTGGTAGAAATTGAGACCTGGGTGTGTTCAACTGCTCAGCCTTGGTGTGTGTGTCCTATTGGGTGGAGCTCAGCAGCATCACCCCAATTCCTCAGTACCCCTGAATCTTTCCACTGAATGAAACTTTTCTCGGGTGTCTGCACAGCCAACCCCTTACTCCCTCAGATCCCTGCTCACACTCAGAATCTTCGGTGAGTGTATGCATGTCTTCTCTGACCTCCTTCTCTAAAGATTCCAGCCTTTATTTTCTGACCTTCCCAGCTCTGTTTCTTCTGAAGTCCTTGTCAACCACAACCCCACCTTCTAGATGTCCTTGCTGCTCTGTCTTCCTGCTTCATAGCACCAGGACTCTTTGAGGAGAACTGGTTTGATTTTTATTTAAACCTCACTGCCTGGAATAGGCTCAGACTCCGTGAGCAAATCACTGTCCCAGTGCCTGGGGTTTATTTGTGGATTCCTCAGGGTCGTATGTATGAAATGACCCTGTTTACTGGCCCCAGTTTGAGTTTTACTTGGAGAGTCACCCTGACACATTTGTGGAAGTCAGTCTTCAAGGTACAGAGGCCAGTGCTGATAAACTAACAATAGGGAACCCCTGAGTTTTCCTCTCCACTTACCAATTCACATTCACTGTGAGCTTCCTGTTGCTCTCAGGCTTCAAGCAGAAACCAGATGTCTCCTCAGACAAAGTCCCCCTCCCAGAAGACCCCATCCAGTTTCTGAGCTCGACTGCTGTCCACACCCCTGAAGAATGTCTCCTCACCTGTCAGCAGGAGTCCCCTCCAGGGTAGCTGCCCTTTGTGGAGAAGGGCTGAGGAGAGCTCCATGGTCTCTGCTGTGGCCTAGGCTCTTCCTCTGGACAGGAGGTTTGTCTGTCAGGCTGCTGCCAAGCCTGGCTGCTCTGGTGTTTGCTCTGCTTTTCTTCCAGAGCCTCCTCCCAGAGGAGGAGGCCTCCAGGAGTCACATGGGCTGGGGGTGGAGTCTGTGTATCAGTGCTGCCTCCCTTTTTGTATTTCTTTCTTTCTTTCTGGTTCTGTGTTCTAAAGCATACTTTGAGCCACAAGGTTTGGAAGTGTCCTGTGCCCCCAGAGAACAGCAGCTCACCCAGGGCCTTCTCCCTGCACTTCCTATAGCCAAGAGTGTATTTCCTTGTGACACAAAAATCCAGCAGAGCCCAGTCTGCCCTGTGATATCAGTGCTCTGGGAAAGTGGGAGTTACTCCAGGGAGGTAGTGGCAGTTATCTATAGGGGCTGGAAAAGGTCTGTGTGTTGACTGGGGAGGGACAAGATCCATGGTCATTGCTGTCAGCAGTCACGTGTCTGATACAAGTTATCTCAGGGGTTCACATCCCTGTGTGCAGGAGGAGGTGACCTGTGTGTCCTAGAAAGAGGACTGTTGCTCCAGCTCCCTATAGAGAGCCCCAGGGAGACACCCTTCCCCCCAGCTCTCTGTGCTAGCTAAGTGTGAATCAGGTTTGCCCATGACCTCCCTGACCCTTCTGGGATGCCTTTGTTCTCCTTGGTGACTGCCCTGTGACCTCCCTGTTTTTCCTCATGGGTGTTGTGATGGGGAGCGGACTACACAGGGTCTCCTTGTAGAGTTGGGTTCTCAGAGACACAGGAAATGATTATGTGAGGGAGCTCCAGGTCTGTTGGAACTGGGATGGAGACAAGGCTGCAAGATATGTTCAGGTCTCAGGGAAGTTCCCTGCTGATTATATGGTTTCTTGACGCCCCCTGGTGTCCACAAGGAGACCTGCAGCTCATGTCTCTGCTGTCACAAGGATGTTAGCCAAGCTCCAAAGGCTGTAGTGGATCTGAGCACCAAGTTTCCCAGGGAAGGTCCCAGTGTGCAGCTGCCTTTGAGGAACTAGGTAGACTTTTGCTGGAGAATATAACAGCTGAGGTGAGACTCACTGCTACTTTGATCTGCAGTTCCCCGAAGACTGATGGTGTTAAACCCCCTTTCCAGGGTGTTCATTAGCTTTTTGTACATCTTGTTCAGGGACAGGAATACCCAAGGCCTTTGCTCACTCTAAAATAGTTTTGTTATGACTTTTAAGTTTTAAAGGGAAACATTCATCCACCCAGTAACCACATTTTAGAACTATTACATAAAATATAATAAAAATCAAAGCAAATCATATCGTGCAAGCTTCTCAGTGTTGGTAATTCCTGGAGTGTTAGTTTTCCAGATTCAGGGCCAGTAAGTCGTCATTCCCAGGAGTTCTCCAAAATTCCCCGATTATGATGATGTAAGCATACTTTGGACAGCCTTCACTCTCTACAGTTTTATAGCTACAATTATTGTTTAGAGAACNCCAGATTTCTGCACTACTCCAGATTCTGATTATTCTGAGATGGTCTCTTAGCTCCCCACAAACCCAGATCCTTAAAGAATCATGCAGGAAGCAAATTACAGGCAGATGGAGTAGCTGAGCTCTCAGAAACAATGGGGTCTCCTGTGTTGTGTATGGGAGAAGCAAGGGCTTTCCCAGGAGGGAATTGAGCTGCAGTGTGTGGTGATGGACAGACTCGAGACTTGGAATCAGAGACCTCATGTTATCTCCTGGTCCTCACTGATGCATTGCATGTCTTGGGACACAATGTGTAAGTCCCTCCAGCTGCCCTGATCTCCCCTGCTCAGTGAGGACCAGCGCCCTCCAAGCCTTTGCTGCTCAGGGCTCTCCTACAGATAGGTCATGATTAGTCTTCACATTGAGCTTCCCTGAGAACCTGACAGCCCGTCAGAGATCCCACACAGATCAGGATCTGGTTGCCATTCAGGTCAAGCTGGGCTTCAGATGGGCCATTCTTGTCAGGAGTTTGATGTTGATTGACATGAATCAGGGAATCATAAAAGAAGCCCGAGTCTAGGAAATGAACTATAAGACTCAGGGGCACCTAATAGAGTCTCCATGGTGGGGAGGCTGGAGATGTGGCTGTGGACAGATAGCTTGTGCCACCCATGGCCTGTGTGACCCTGACTCACCGACTGTGTTTCCTGTCTCAGTTTCCCTAGAATAGGGCACAGGGTAAATGATCATTGCCTACAAGTTCACCTGAAATGTGAGCAATGACCTGACCTTCCACCAAGCAGTGTCTCTTACTATTTGCCTGCTGGTAATAATCCCAGGGCTGAACCCCCAGAGGCAAGGACCTGCCATTTGTACACTTTTCTCCCATCTCTTTAGGGCTCTCCGCCTTCCTTTGAGGACTCAGAAGACCATCAGGACACCCGGCTGGTTGCCTTTCATACCCCTCCACCTATGCTGAGCATAATGAGTCTCAGGAGGAGATGCCCACGTGATCTGTCTCAGACATGGCTCTCACAGGTTGACGGTCAGCAGACTACCAGCCTACAATCAATCATTGTCCCCTGTCAGTTCCAACAGGAGGTCAAATTCAAACCCAGTCTACAAGCTTCTCAGGATTCCTGGTCCAGTCTGGGATGGAGGTCTGGAGCAAAGCTCCAGGTATTCATGTCTCTGTGAGAATTTCATGGTTTTCTCAGCCAGGCCCTGCCTGTGTCCTGAAGAGTCTTTCTTAAGGCCATGTTCATGATGAGCATCTAAGACCCTGGGCAGATTCTGAGATGCCTGGGCTGAGTTACCTCACCTTCTCTCTCAGAGGGTGGATTCAAGTTAGGGATCCTGATTTATTGCTGTTTCCTCCACTCCGTGTCCTTTACTAAATGATGAACCACAATGTGGGGACCATAACACAGAGTCATCCAGCACTGACAATTCTATGTGTGAAGTAGGATTAAGTCTACCCATGACCCAGAGGTTACAGAGAATTACTTACGGTGGACATGGAACTGCACGGATACTTTCTTATCATCATAGCTTTGCATTAGCATTCGCAACATGTAGGCTCCAGTGTCTTTCTGAGTGACGTTCTGGAAGAGCAGGGATCCATTGGGGTATATTGTCTCTCTGCCACTGTATGCAGGCCCTGCTGTATTTACATTATCTGACGTTATAAATCGTGCAATTTCATTACTGTTATCCGGATTTTCTCCCTTGTGCCAGTAAAAGACTTGGGGTGTCTCTGACAGATTGTGGACAAGTAGAAGAACATTCGCCCCTTCAGCAACATGGGGCGGAACTGGTTCCACAGTGACGTTGGCCGTGGTGGGAGAGCTCCAGTAGATCAAAAGTGAGGCTAAGAAGGAAGAGAGAAAAATCTATCAATATTAGATCTTTGCATTTGGTAGAAATTGAGACCTGGGTGTGTTCAACTCTCAGCCTTGGTGTGCGTGTCCTATTGGGGGGAGGTCAGCATCATCACCCCCATATCTCAGTACCCCTGAATCTTTCCAAGTGAATGAAACTGTTTTCTTGGGTGTCTGCACAGCTCACCCCTCACTCCCTCAGATCCCTGTTCACACTCAGAATCTTTGGTGAGTGTAGGCATGTCTTCTCTGACCTCCTCCTCTAAAGACTCCAGCCTTCATTTTCTGACTTCCCAGCTCTGTTTCTTCTGAAGTCCTTGTCAATCCCAACCCCACCTTCTAGATGTCCTTGTTGCTCTGTCTTCCTGCTTCATAGCACCAGGACTCTGTGAGGAGAACTGGTTTGATTTTTATTTAAACCTCACTGCCTGGAACAGGTTCAGACTCCTGTGAGCAAATCACTGTCCCAGAGCCTGGGGTTTATGTGCAGATTCCTCAGGGTCATATGTATGAATTGGCCATGTTTACTGGCCCCAGTTTGAGTTTCACTTAGAGAGTTACCCTGACACATTTGTGGAAGTCAGTCTTCAGGGTACAGAGGCCAGTGCTGATAAACTTACTGTGGGGAACCCCTGAGGTTTTCCTCCCCACTTACCAATTCACATTCACTATGAGCTTCCTTTTGCTCTCAGGCTTCAAGCAGAAGCCAGATGTCTCCTCTCAGGACAGTCCCCCTCCCAGAAGACCCCATCCAGTCTCTGAGCTCCTCTACTGTCCACACCCCTGAGGAATGTCTCCTCACCTGTCAGCAGGAGTCCCCTCCAGGGTAGCTGCCCTTTGTGGAGAGGGGTTGAGGAGAGCTCCATGGTCTCTGCTGTGGCCTAGGCTCTTCCTCTGGACAGGAGGTTTGTCTGTCAGGCTGCTGCCAAGCCTGGCTGCTCTGGTGTTTGCTCTGCTTTTCTTCCTTAGCCTCCTCCCAGAGGAGGACGCCTCCTGGAGTCACATGGGCTGGGGGTGGAGTCTGTGTGTCAGTGCTGCCCCCCTTCTTTCTATTTCTTTCTTTCTGGTTCTGTGTTCTAAAGCATACCTTGAGCCACAAGGTTTGGAAGTGTCCTGTGCCCCTAGAGAACAGCAGCTTACCCCAGGGCCTTATCTCTGCACTTCCTA
>NW_026068147.1:101000-103824 GCF_014885135.2 Alexandromys fortis | reverse complement strand
CCATCCTCCAGGCCTTAGGTTATTTCATCTCTCCTCTTCCATGATGTTCCCTGAGACAGGGGAAGTTGGTTATACAAAAGTTCAGGTCAAGCACTCAAGCGCCATTCATTCTCCCAGTCAAGGGTTCCTCAGGCACGAGTGACACAGAGTGGCTTCGTGACTGGATGGCGACTGTTCTGCCACTTAGGAAAGATCTAGTTCTGCCTAGGGTCATCTTCTTCATCTCCTGACCCTAGAGGTTTGTCAGGGGACACCCCCTTCCTGCAGCTTGCACAGCAATGGTCCTGTGTGATGGGGGTGGGCACAGACTTAGCTGATCCCCAGGATCATGTGCTGTGGTTCCTCAGGTAGCTTAAAATGGGGTTCTGGAAGGAAAGACAAAGGTCTCAGCTTCCAGGAAAAGCAGGGAGCAGGTGTGGCCAGGCCTCTCAGGACTGTGTGTGTTTAGTTCCAGGTTCTAGCTTCTAGATCATTAATTCACTCATTTTTTTTTTATTATTTATTCCTTTCTTCCTCCATCATAAAAGTATCGAGTCCTGGCTACACTGTTTCCCGTGCAGGTTGCAGGCTCCAGTGGGAGGAAGCAGAGTCCTCTCTCTTATCCTCCAGTAGGCTGGCTCGGGCACAGGAGAAACTGGATTTCTGGTCCAGTGGGGGCTGTGGGTTAGCGGACTGAGTTGAGTCAGGTGCTTGGGCTCTAGGACCAAACTTGATTTCTTTCCCTCTGTGGACCACACATCTCTTCAAGCTGCCCGTGCCCGAGATTAAAGTTTCCAATCCCTCAACTTCTCTTTGGCCCAGAGAACCTGATAAAGCTCCTAGGGTGGAGAAATTGGAGCTGCCAGATGTAGGAGGGGTGTCAGGTGACACTGGCTCAGTTTCCAGCAGCCTTTTGGGTCTGGGTCCCTGGAGTCATGGAAGTCATTTAACCCCCACTGCTACAATCACACACATTTCTGTTGTTGCTGCTCCCTCCCTGCCCCTCATCTCCTCACCTCTCCTTCAGGCAGGTCTGCCCTTGCCCTGTGCAGCTCGCTGCTCCCTTACCTTTCCCACACGAATGGCTGCTTGTCCTGGTCCCTTCTCACTAACACCTAGATGCAGACCCTCCTTCCCAAGCCATAGTGAAGGACACAGAAATCAGTAGAAACAGCTACTCCCCTGAGGGTCCGTCATGTGCCAGGTTCCCCCACTGGGTAGGAGTTCCCGCTGTGTTGAGTAGGGCTCTTGATTTCTGCAGTGGTGATGTTTGGAATAAGACAAGCGGAGAAAAACTCAGAGATTGCACCACCCAAAGTCTCTGGGATTGTTCAGTTTTGTCCCCTTCAACCCTGGCTGGGCTCCTCATGGTTTCCCTGGAGCTGACCTGGGCCTTCTTTCCCTTTATATTCTTTTTTTTTTTTTATTTTTTTTGACCACTCAGACACGGATTTAATAATTGTAGAAATCCAAAGAATAAGCATCAAATCTCGAAGTCAGAGTGAACTCTTGCCTGTGGGTTGGCTAGACTAGGTTCAGCCACGGAGCTGCCTCAACCAGCCAGGGAACTATGTCCAGGCTGACTCCTGTTTTCATGATGTCATGTATGTAGTATATACTTTTTCTCAATAAAGCATTTGTACCAATGGCTCTGGAGCTTGGAGGAAGACTAAAGGAATGTGTAGTGATTCTGAGTAAGGTGTGGACCTACACAGCAGAGCTGTCTGGAGGAGGAGAAGACAAAGGCCTTTCTTCCAGTGTCAGGCCTGTCCAGATGGGCCACTAGGGCTCCACTCTGAACTGACGGGTACTTGGTCCCTAGGGGAGAGTGAGAAACTTGCAATCAGGAGTTTTTAGCAAATAAGCACCAGACACAGTTGTTCCTGATCCCTTCATGCAGCTGCTGTGAAGACAAGGAGAAGGGGGCAAAAATGCTTTCTGTAGCAGCAGGAAGGTGGGCGGTGCTGCCCTGGTTTGTGCTAATGCTTAGATATGTGTATGTACCACTATGCAGCACCACCATGTGACTGTTTCCCTTTGGCTCCCACTTCCCTACTCCTTCCCTGCTGTTACAGGCCCAGAATCAACTCTAAACCTGCCTCTTTGAAATCAAATGCCTCTGAGGTATTTCATCACACCAAGTCCTGGTGGTGGAGCTGTCCCGGTGCAGCTTTTGTAGAGATCTGCCTCTGTGCTTCCAGGCCATTGGGGAGTTAATGCTCTAAACTGAGGCAGGGAGACTGGCCTGCTGCCATTTTGTGGAAGCCATTTAAGCTGAGGCAAAATTCCACAGGATCTTCCCAGGACCCTGATAGTAGGAGATCTATTTGCGGGTGGCATGACTTGTCTATTATGAAAGACTCACTTCGGCTGAGACGATTCTGGTGGGAGTCCATTCTCTTGGGTATTATATAAAGGAGGCCAAATGACATCAAGGGAAAGGCAGAAAACTGGAGTGAGAGTTGAGTTCTGCTTTAGACTAGCTAGAATACTGTGGGCAAGTCATGGACAGCCTCTCGTGCTCTGCCTCAAGTGCTACACTGGACCTATGGCAAAGAAGTCATCTCCACAGCCAGGCATTTTGTATGTTACTAAAATGCTCACATGTCTGAGATCTTTAAGGAAACATTTTACTCCACCCTTCCAGCTTAGGTTAGATTTACCCAAGTATTCCTAGTACCTAGTAACACACTGTCCTCCAATTTGTCCTGGTTACCCGGAGAGGAATGAAAGGGTTTGTGACATACAAAAGTATAAATGTAGTGACAGCTGGCCATTTAGTAGAAAGGAACCTTGCCTTACACAGCCTTGTGTAATTAGAAAAGCCTATGTCTTCTCCCTCCCC
>NW_026068147.1:91653-100846 GCF_014885135.2 Alexandromys fortis | reverse complement strand
GGGGGGGGGGAGTTCCTGTTTGTTTGGAAACGGTCTCACTCCATCACTCCAGCTGTCCTGGAACTTGACTGTGCAGACCAAGCTGGCCTTGAGTGCAGTGACCCTCCCTCCTCCACCTCCCAAGTACCACCATGCCCAATTTAGGCAGCAACTTTAAGTGTTTTTCTCACTTACTCTTCACCTGCTGGCAAACAGGCAGAGCCCCTATCTTTAGCAAACAAGTAGTAGTGACATTAGGTGTCTTGCTCAAGGCAAGGGACGAATAAGCACAGGGACACAAACCACCACTCCGCCCCTGCATGCTGCTAACAGAAAGCAAACCTACTTGGGGCCTGATTTGTTTCCTTCTTGGGCTTCTTCTCCTGCTCCTTCTTGGAAGCTTTCTGGGCATCGTACTCCTTCCTTCGGCGCTCCTTCTCCTCTGCCTTCTCCCGCTTTCGCAACTCGCGCTCCTTTGCTTCCTTAGCTTGCTGCTTGGCCTCCCGCTTCTTCTCTGCCTCTCGCTCCACTTCCAGCCGGCGCTGCCGCTCGCGTTCCTGATCCGCCTGCACGGCCTTCATGTGCTGTAAGACCTTATTCGCACACTGCTTACATTGTTTCTCATCCAAGCAATCTCCTGCCACCTTGGCCAGGACAGGATCCAGGGGATTGTCTTTCAGATCCAGCCACTTCAGATTCTTGAGCTGAGCAAAGCTGACAGGCAGGGTGACCAGCCTGTTGTTGAGGAGATCCAAATGCTGAAGGTTGACCAGGCGGCCAAAGTCTGCAGGCAGCTGCTGCAGCTTGTTCTTGCTGAGGTCCAACTTCACCAGGTGTGTGAGGCCACAGAAATCCGACGGAAGAGTGCTCAGTTTATTGCAGGACAGATCCAATACAGTGGCCTTTGGGAGTGCAGCCAGCTCCTTCACGGGGACCTCATTCAGGTCGCTGAGGCTCAGGTCCAGCTCATTGCCGTCCAGCTTGTCGCGGAGGTTCCCGCCCTTGCCGCCGGCCTTGGTCATGGTGATGCCGGCTAAGCGGGTCCCTGTTGCCGGTTCCGACGGGCAGGGGAGAGGGCTGAGAAGCTGCTCGTGGACTCAGCGGATTCGCACCCAACGGACCACGCCTGCGCCTTGAGCCGCCGCCGCAGCCGCTGCGAGGCCTCCGCTGCCCGTCCGCTCGCTCGCCGCACTCCCAGCCCCGGGCCCTGATCCCACCGGTCCCCTTTATATTCTTGAAGCAGAACAGAACTCGTGAGGCCTCCCTATGCAGACTGTGTTTGGCATTGTGACTGGGGTCCCTGTTGGTGTGACTCTGATGGCTTCCCTGGACTTCATCCTGTTCCTCAGAACGACTGGCTGGTCCTAAGGCTGCTCTCCATATCATCCTCCCTGGATGGCTAAGTCAGGAAAGAAGACACAGTCCGTGGACTGTGCACCTGACTCCCCCATCCTGGACTTCCAAGGATGCTTTCAACCCATACCGCCAGCTCCTCCCTAACCAGCTAGTACCGGTGATGCTTCCTTAATGGCTTCCTCACACAATTTAGGCACAACGAGGGACCCTCTGCTGGCTTCTGTCCTGGTCTGCACACCTGCACACAGCAGACCTGCAGCATCCAGAGGGGAGTCAGTGCTCAGCATCTGGCGTCCCCCAGCATTTCTTTCAATCCATCTATTCAGGAAGGGGTAGCACCCAGCGTCTGAGCGTGGTGCTGGCTGAGGTTACTAGAAGGAGAGGATGTGTCTGGGCAGGCTAGTGGGAGAGCTGCTCACATTAGCAACTTTTGTTAGTTACCTCCAGGAGAGAATTCCCTAGACTGGACCCTGGGGACAAGGAACTGCCTGGAGAACTGTCTCGTCTGTTTCTCCCCTTGGGAACCCTGACCTTCCTGTGAAGTCTCCTAAGCTCGTCAGAACAGTTGGCTTACATTGTGGACCTGCCCGCTGAGATCCAGGTGAAGGAGATGCCTGGGTGACCTATGAACTGCAGCTGTTGTGGCAGTGCACAGCTGGTTCCAACCTCTACGTATCTTGGACAATCAGTGAAGCCTTGTTCCCTGTCAGATCTGACAAGCTCTCCATAGTGACCTAGAGTTGAGTCTGGGACCGAGGTCTGGAGCCAGGCCTTCTTTTCAAGTGATTCCCTCTCTAATAAATACCCTGGTCCCTCAACCAGACCCTGCCTGAACCCTACAGGATCTTTCTGATGCTGTATAGGTGGTGAGATCCTTAAGGGTCTGGACTGAATGAAGGTGGTTTCCCTTCACAGTTACGCTTCCACAGGTCCTCCTCTCGCTAGGATAGATTCTGGTGGGGGTTGTGATCTTTGCAGCTTGTCTCCTACGTGTCCTACACTGTTCTGGAGTATGTGGCACCTGGAAAAAGACCATAGATTCAGTCTAATTGTAATTAAAATATTTATTCGTTAGCTGCCAGTAGGACAACAATTTCTGAATCAAACTTGAGATTGCCATAAGAAGGGGGTGGGGGAAAGATTTGTGAAGGTGAAAAGCAGAGGAAGACCTTAAATATCCACTCAAACAAGCAAAAAGGGGTCCATTCTGTCAAGTTAAGTGGTCAAGGTAATCCAAATCAGTCTTTGGTTGTCTTCTTAAACAAGTTACAGAAGCCAAAAAGTCATTTAGGAATCACAGGCAGATGGTCACATCTGTACGTTCTAGGTGGGGAGGTCACTGTGACAGGCTTACTGGGCACTTATCTTTCAGGAACTCGAGTCGGAGACAAACCGAGAGTGGGAACAAAGATGGATGCCTAGCATAACATGGAGTTTCTTTAGCCATCACAGCACTAAGTGCTCAAATCCTAACACGGGAGCACAATACAAGGAAGAATTGGAACGTCACAGGTGTTTCTTGGTCAGTGTTTGGTGGTTAGGTGTAGTGTGTCTTCCTGGATGGTGTTGTGGAACAGCAAGGCCTTATGGAAGATTGTTTCTCTCCCACTGCGTGCAGGTCCTGGCTTACTTGAATGAATGCAGTGAGAGAGAGGTCTGTAATGTGAAACTAACAGTGAAAATGTGTTCATTGTGGCAGTTTTAATGTAATTGGCCCCTATGCGCTCAAAGGGAATTATTATTAGGAGGTTTGTTGGAGTAGGTGTGGCCTTGTTGGAAGAAGTGTGTTATAGCACGAACTGAAACAGAGACCATGGAGGATCACTGCTTACTGGCTTGTTCAACCTGCCTTTTTAAATCAATCAATCTATCTATCTATCTATCTATCTATCTATCTATCTATCTATCCATACATATCCAACTGAAGAACACCTGCTCAGGGGTGGCATAGCTCACAGAGGGCTGGGCACTTTCACATCAATTATAAATGAAGAAAGTGGCCCAAGACCTGTCTCCAGGCTGCGGGACTTTCTGCACAGACCATGGCCAGTAGAGTAATGGTCCATGTGAGGCAAGAAGGAAGTCCTGTTCAACAGGACGCTGGAGCCTGTGTTGGCTTGGACCCCAGGCAGATTATTTGAGATGCTTAAGTACAGTACAATTTGGACAAAAAGTAATGAGCACAGCAGGCTTTGAGATTGTGTGTTTTAGGGAAACAGTTTTCTGTGTGTCCCAGTGTCTTCATCTGGAACTCACTGAGATGTGCAACTCATGTCTGAGGTGTGGCAAGGAGGCTCCAGATGCTGTGTGGGCCCTTACAGCTGTCTCTAAGTTTCCCAGAGACCCTTTGAATAGGTAGCTTTTCATTAGAAGTTGATATATCTGTGGAGATGTCACTGTCATTTTGATATGTACTTCCACAGTGATTAATGATATTGAACTTCTTTTTCATGTTTTTTTTTTTTTGTTGCTGCTGCTGTTTTTTTTGTTTTTGTTTGTTTGTTTTGGCTTTTCAAGACAGGGTTTCTCTATATAGCAGCTATGACTGTCCTGGAACTTGGTCTGTAGACCAGGCTGGCCTCGAACTCACAGAGATCTGCCTGCTCCTGCCTCCTGAGTGCTAAAGGTGTGTGTACCACCACTGCTTGGATTTCATGTGTTTGTATCCACCATTTGTATATCTTCTTGGAGGCATGTCTGTTTGAGTCCTTGCACACTTTATTTTAGTTTATTGCTGTCTATTTTTAAAAAAAAAACCTTTATATCTTTTTCTCATTATATCACAAGCTCAATTTCCCTTCCCTCAACTCCTTCCAATCCCTTCCTCCCATCTCCCTTCACCTCCAGATCAACTTCTCCTCTGTTTCCCTTAAAAAATAAAAAGAGCAGGCCTCCCAGGGATAGCCACCAAACATGGCCTAACAAGACACAATAAGACTGGGCACAAATGCTCATGTCATGGCTGGATGTGGCAGCTGCGTAGGAGGAAAGGGTCGCAAGCATAGGCAACAGGGTCACACATTCTCCGTGTTCTCTGTTGGGAGTCCCACAAGAACACCAAACCGCACAGCCATGACATATGCGGAGGACCCTGCTCAGACCCACACAGGGTCCATTTTTTTTCTTATTTCAGTCTCTGTTATCTCTGCTTAGTTGATTCTATGGGCTGTGTTCCCATGGTGTCCTACAATTCTCTCTCCCCCTCTGCCTAGTATTTGGCTGTGGGTCTTTGAAATTGCTGGATGCCACTCCTCTGATGACAACTGGCCTCTGCCCATTTTAAAATTAGATTTTGTTTTCTTTTTCTTGATGAACTGTTCTGAATCTTCTGCTTTGGTGTCCTTCTCTTTCCTCTATCGTCTAACCCTGAGACTAGATATATTTGTTGTTCCCCAGTGCCCATGTTCCGTTCATATTTTTTGTTAAGCACATTGACATTTACTGAATGATCCCATACTTGGTCTTCCATCCCTAGCTCTCTATATTCTACATAGCCCATTGTGTTAGTAAGGTTTTTTAAGGGAGTTTTGTTTTTTCATTTCATTGTGTTTTGAGACAGGGTCTCACTATGCAGCTTGGTCTGGAACTCACTATGTAGACCAGGCTGGTCTCCAACTCACAGAGATCCTCCTGCTTCTGCCTCCCAAGTTTTGGAACTAAAAGTGTGTACTACTGTGGAGGCCCAAAAGTGTGAGCCTATTTCCACCTTGTCTGAAGGTCAGAGAGTTTGAGGTTGTCAACAACCATAGCTACACATCCTGACCTAGGGTGTGGTTACTTGGTCTTTTTAACATTAAGATGGCCCATACAGGCAGATCCACTCCATCCTCACCAATGGTCAGGAAATTCAAGCACGTGTCTGTTCCTTCTTTGTTAATAGGAGGTTTAACCTTGGGAGTGCCTGCCTTCAGGATACTTGGTCTAGAGTGGGTTCACTGTCTAAACAATGGAATGTTTTTCTCATGGATTATTTGCTTGATGGCTCCAAGTATTGAAGCAAGTAGCTGTTCTAGTTGTTCGTTGTTTCATGTTAAAGCAGTCTTTTGTGTTCTTTCCTCCATTGTATTGGGGAAATACAATACAATGGGGGAAAGAACACAAAAGTGCATGGAAAATTAAACACAGGGTTTTTCAGGATTCACTGGAACTTCCTCCCAAGACTATCCTGCTTTCTCTTTTATTATTTTTACTTGCATCTTTGTCCTCTTTACTATTTTTCTGATCCCCACACCTCTACCCTGATTAGTGGTATTTTTGTTGAAGCTGGTCTCTGACTTGCTACCATGCCTGACTCCACTGACTTTTTAATTAGTTTATTGAGTTTTCCATTTCCAACATCATTTCTGCTTATGTTTTCTTAAACTCTACTTCTGTGTTGTGCATTGACTTCATTATTTTAGTGTTCTTTCAGTCTTTGGCTCCTTTGAGTTGTGTGACCACGATTGTAATGATTCTATTGCTCATTTGGGAGTTCTTCAGGTCGTTTTCAATAGCGACTGCCATTATGGGGTTTGTATTTTTTGGTGGAGAAAGTGTTATTTTGGTTATTCATGTTGCTTTCATTTTCAACTTGGGATTTGTGCATCTGGAATTGGTTTATTGGTTTAGTTGTTTTTCTTTTCTTCTCCTTTTTTTTTTTCTGAGACAGGGTTTCTCTGTCTATCTTTGGTACCTGTCCTGGAATTTGCTGTGTAGACCAGGCTGTCTTTGACCTCATAGACATTTGCCTACCTCTGCCTCCCAAGTGCTGGGATTAAAGGCGGAGATTTTTTTTTGTTGTTGTTGCTTAAGGTGTTCTCCTTTTGGTAGAGGTGTTTACAGTGTTTTGGAGGAGCTGAGTCACAGCAGGTTAGAATGTTGATTTTTCTCTGCCTGGCTTTGGGGCTACAGCCTGTATCCCATGAATTCTAGTTGTCAACTATAATTTAAAGTCTCAGCAGTTTGGCTGAGAAAGTTGGAACAGGTTTCCCTGGAAGTGTGAACTGGGTCTCAGGCTACGTAGGAAAACTAGAGTCCCAGCTAGACAGGTGACAGGTTGCTATTGAGTAGCAAAGAATAAAGTAGTCTAGGTCTCCAGCAGGCAGGAGGGAACATGGAGAGATCCTGGCCGAGTTACGGGACCAATGTTATAGTTAAAATAAAACACTGCAGGTCCCTGAGTGGAGGTAGTGGGCAGTGAGATCACATCAGGCCACAAAGGCAGGTGGCCCCAGGCAGGGAGCTGCTCAGTGGGTGAGAGTCTTTGGCGGAGCAACCAGTCCCACAAGGAGATGCAGCCACAGTGGGTAAGAGACAGCTGGATAGGCACATGCCATGCAGTGTGAGGTTGGATATTTATTTAGTGGGTTATGGAAGGGAAGGGGAAAGGGGGGAAGGAGCAGAGAGAGAAAGAGAAACAGAGAAGGGGAGTGGAGATGTGGGAGAAGAGAGAGAGGCAGATAAGGAAAGGACTGCAAGCAGAAGGAGATCTGCCTGCCTCAGTGGAGGTGGAGAGAGGGAGGGGAAGGGAGGCTTGTCCCTTAAAGGGACAGGACAGACTATTACATTACCCCTATTTCTAGGAGCACCAGAGGGTTTCTGGGAGCTCAATGGTCAAGGCCTTGGGTTCTGAGAAACAGTTAAGCTGACAGGAAGGGAAAACCTCACCAGTCAAAGCTGCTGGTGTACATAGGGGTCAGCATTCAGGTGGATGGAACATGGGACTGTTGTGGAATAACCCGGTTCTGGTCCTGGCTCAGGGAAAGGGGTGGGAGGTCCTACTGAGTCTGATGACACCAATGTTATGGTTTAAAAAGTGGCAGCACAGTTCCCTGAGGGTCTGCAGTGGGCCATGAGGGGCAGTGGGTGGTAGGCAGGAGAAGGCCAGTCCCACAAGGAAAGAGAGCAGGTAACCCAAGGCTGCAGCAGAGTCCCAGCATTCTTGGCAGGTGAGAGACAGATAGACAGGCTACGCAGAGCGAGTTTATTTAGTGGGTTATGGAAGGGAAGGGGTGGGAGAGGGTGGAGAGGAAAGTGCACAAAAAGCAGCCACCACCTCTTCAGAACAGGCACAGGGGATGGGGAGTGGGGCTTATCTCTTAAAGGAACAGGATACCCAGGTGACAAGCCAGACCATTATAACTGACCATTTGCACTTCTTTTCAGGACTCTGCTCTGTCCATTTCCTGATTTATTGGCCAGATGATTTGAGGATCCCTTGCTATCTGATTCAGTTTTGAACTCTTTCTATAGACTACGTGTTAATTCCTTGTCAGAAGTGTCTGGCCACCTTCTCGCCTATTCCGGCTGACTCTTCCCTCTGTTGTTTCCTTAGCTGTGCGCTAACTTCTTGATTCCATGCAATTCCATCTGCCAGTTCTTCCAACTCATTCTGTAGCCCAGGCTGGTGTGGAACTCACTCTGTAGCCCAGGTTGGCCTGGAACTCACTCTGTAGCCCAGGCTGGCCTGGAACTTGCTCTGTAGCCCAGTCTGGCCTGAAACTCGCTCTGTAGACCAGGCTGGCCTCTAACTCACAGAGATTCTCCTGCCTCTACCTCCTGAGAGCTGGAATTAAAGGCATGTGCACCACCACTGTCCAGCTTCATCTGCCAGTACTTTTTCTGAGACAGTGGAATCCATTTCGGAAAGTCCTTGCTGCTCTTGTATCTTGAAGTTTCTTCCTTCAGAAGTTTCACAGTTTCAGGTCTCCAATGGATTTTGTGCAAATGAGAAATAGGGACCCAGTTTTGTTCTTCTATCCAGTTTCCCCACAGTCATCTGTCAAAGAGGCCGTCTTTACTCACATTTGTGGTTTTGGCATTGTAGTTTTGGTCACAGATCAGCTGTAGCTACTCAGTTGATCTCTGGGTCCTATGTTCTGCTACACTGGTTTGAATGTCTACGCTCTTTCTAGTGACCATGCCATTTTGTTTTGTTTCTCTTAGGGGTATTTGATATCAAGTATGGTGATTACTCCAGTGTTCCTCTTTCTGGTCAGGGTTGCTTTGGTCATTTGGGGTCTCGTTGGCTTCTGTGAGAATGTAGTGCTTTCTATTTCTCTTCACAGATGTTATATGTCTTTGGAATTTCAATCCCCATTTTGCACTGAATGTTTATATCTAGTTTGGTCATATAGATATTTTCACATAATTCTGCCACCCCATGAGTGTGGAACTTCTTTCTATCTCATCTGGTATTTTTATTAGTTCCCTTCTTCAGTGTTGAAAGGTTTCTGAAATATAATTTAATTTATTACTAGTCTGCATATGACTATATGACGTTTGTTTGTATGCATACATGTACACACGTGTTTATGCATACCACAGTGCACATGTGGAGGTCAGTTCAGGTTGCCAGGCTTGTGTGACAGGGCATTGATTGTCTGTGTCACCTCTCCAGCTGTGGATTTATGTTTAGATTGAAAAGTCTCTCACATTGTTACTTGGGTTACTTTTATTTCTTATCTACTAGGTTTTTTAAAATTAATTTTAGATAATTTGTTTATTTACTAAGCTATTATAAATGGAATTGTTACACTGATTTCTTTAAAGTGTGTTCAATTTTCTTTTTCTTTTTCAAGATTATTTTGAACACACTATTTTGTCTTTTTAAACAGTTCTTAATGGAGGCCATCTCTCCAAGGCCAGGAGCACTTTAGAGGCTATGCTATCTCTGGTCTTTTTGCAGCGGTGCTGGGGAGTCGAGACCTCCTACCTTAAAGGAATCTAGGCCCTTGAAGTGCCTGTGCCTGGGGAGGGGCAGTGGGTCCCAGGGGCAGTGTGAGCGTTGGCAGTTTTGCATATTGGCCTTTCTGCATCCCTGCCACATGTTTCTCCTTGCAGCTGCATCTGCACAGGCCGTGGGCTATACGGAGTGGTG
>NW_026068147.1:84404-85765 GCF_014885135.2 Alexandromys fortis | reverse complement strand
CTCTCCAAGGCCAGGAGCACTTTAGAGGCTATGCTATCTCTGGTCTTTTTGCAGCGGTGCTGGGGAGTCGAGACCTCCTACCTTAAAGGAATCTAGGCCCTTGAAGTGCCTGTGCCTGGGGAGGGGCAGTGGGTTCCAGGGGCAGTGTGAGCGTTGGCAGTTTTGCATATTGGCCTTTCTGCATCCCTGCCACATGTTTCTCCTTGCAGCTGCATCTGCACAGGCCGTGGGCTATACAGAGTGGTGCGCTGGCAGACTTATGACATCTGCTGGGCGGCAGGACTCGGCAGGGTGAGGACATCTGGCACATGCTGGGCCTGGAGCCCAGATCAGGAGACATCCTACGGGACAGATGTGCAGTGTGGGTGTCTTCTGCTGTGGACTGGAGGGAGCTGGAGGCCCTGGTGTTCACATGCTCTCAGCTCCGCAGCTGAGGATTTGGTCCTGGGTTGGTGCTGTCCCTGCAAGGCTGAGGTAGACAAGGATGGCCATATGCGGGTCTCACCCACCCCAGACAGATGTGGACAAAACTGAGGAGAAAATGTCTCATTCTGTCTGTGTCTTGCCCATGGCAGTGGTATAACTTACAGAAAAGCTGCACAAAAGCCAGGAGTCGTGTGTGGAGCTGATCACCAGTCACTGTGGCTGGTTGTGGGACAGCTCTTCTCCTGCCCCAGAACTCTTGGCACTAACAGTGTGGCAGTTCTCACAAGAAGAACAATACCAAACCACGCTAAGGTGCAGATGGTCCCACAAGAATGACCATGCCAAAGTGTGCACAGGCACAGTTTTGCTGAGAGGACAAGCTCTCAGCAGGTCAGAGTAACTGGAGAGGAGGTGTGGCATCACTGAAACTGCACAGACACCCAGGAGACTTTACTTCTTCATTTCATTTTTCTCTTTCTGCTGCTTTTTCTGTTCGTTCCCTGTGCTGTCTCTCTTCCCTAATGTTTTCCTCCTTTATTTCTTATTTCTTATTTCTTATTTTACTCTTATTTCTTTTATTTATTTATCTCTTATTCCTCCTAAGACAAAAATTTCTTTGCAAGAATAGATTATCTCAAAACCACAAGTTGCATATTTTTCAAAACAAAGGAAAATCTTTGCCCAGAGAGAAATCACAGTATGATCACAAGTTACATGTTTTCCTTAGAAGCCCACAAGTAGTTAAAATTATTTCTTTATGTTAATTTCCCTACCTTAACACCTTTACCCCAAAGCAATGATTCTTTTCTAATTGGTTAGAAAAGTTTTAAACAATCAAAGTATATTTTAGTCAGTTCATTTTTTTGACAGGTAGCTGCTTGTGGTTTCAATGTAGCAGACACCTACAAAACTTCATTCTAGTTCAGCTAACCATC
>NW_026068147.1:68621-76351 GCF_014885135.2 Alexandromys fortis | reverse complement strand
GTAACTGGAGAGGAGGTGTGGCATCACTGAAACTGCACAGACACCCAGGAGACTTTACTTCTTCATTTCATTTTTCTCTTTCTGCTGCTTTTTCTGTTCGTTCCCTGTGCTGTCTCTCTTCCCTAATGTTTTCCTCCTTTATTTCTTATTTCTTATTTCTTATTTTACTCTTATTTCTTTTATTTATTTATCTCTTATTCCTCCTAAGACAAAAATTTCTTTGCAAGAATAGATTATCTCAAAACCACAAGTTGCATATTTTTCAAAACAAAGGAAAATCTTTGCCCAGAGAGAAATCACAGTATGATCACAAGTTACATGTTTTCCTTAGAAGCCCACAAGTAGTTAAAATTATTTCTTTATGTTAATTTCCCTACCTTAACACCTTTACCCCAAAGCAATGATTCTTTTCTAATTGGTTAGAAAAGTTTTAAACAATCAAAGTATATTTTAGTCAGTTCATTTTTTTGACAGGTAGCTGCTTGTGGTTTCAATGTAGCAGACACCTACAAAACTTCATTCTAGTTCAGCTAACCATCTCTTCCTTCTTCTTCTTCTTCTTCTTCTTCTTCTTCTTCTTCTTCTTCTTCTTCTTCTTCTTCTTCTTCTTCTTCTTCTTCTTCTTCTCCTTCTCCTTCTCCTTCTCCTTCTCCTCCTCCTCCTCCTCCTCCTCCTCCTCCTCTTCTTCCTCCTTCTCCTTCTCTTCTCCTCCTCCTTTTCCTCCTCCTCCTCTTCTCCTCCTCTTCTTCTTTTTCTTCTTCCTTCTTTTTGGTTTTTTGAGACAGGGTTTCTTTGTAGCTTTTGAGCCTGTCCTGGAACTAGCTCTTGTAGACCAGGCTGGTCTTGAACTCACAGAGATCCGCCTGCCTCTGCCTCCCAAGTGCTGGGATTAAAGGTGTACACCACCACTGCCTGGTCTCATCTATTTTTCTTTACAAACAGTAGGGTAATTTAATTTCCTCCCAAGACTTCGCCTTCACTAGCCACTGACTCTTACCTCTACCTCAGTCCGAAATGGCGACCCTGTCTCTAGGAATCTCAGAATGAAACCGTGTGTGAGAGCTGTCCCCTCCTGTCTTATGTTCCTCTCTAATGCTGGGATAAAGGTGTGCAACATTCCCACCTGGTTTCTGTGACAATCTAGTGTGGCTTCTGGGATTAGAGGTGTGTGACACCACTGCCTGACCAGGAAGGCCAACCAGTGTGGCTGTTTTACTCCCTGAACTTCAGGAAAGCATTATTTATTAGAATTCAAATGAAATATCACTACAATTTTATGGTTGGACAGGTTAAGAAATCTCATTGCAGCTCTCCAGGGAGGCCTCAGCAGCTAAGGTGTCACTAGGACTGTTCTCTTCTGCTCCACACACCACACCAAGCATTCAGAAAGCCATCAAGCTTCATTTTCCTCCTGGGAAGAAGCATGGCGTACCCTTGACCCATATTAGAACAGGATCAGATCGTTCCCATAATCCAGTGCAAGCATCTTATTTTGCTTTAGCAGACGTCACTCTGGTGCCATCATGCCAGAATATATTTGCGGCAGATTGCTCATGGCCACCCACATTTACGAAATTTAGAATAAAAAGGACATGATTTAAAACATTATGTGGCAACTGAGGGTATAACTCACCCATTTTTATCTTTTGAAATTGTGTTTACAAAGAGCCATGGGCAGGCTCCATAATTTTTGTCCTTGAAGATTATAAGGAATTCCTGTTTTATGTTCAGTATTCCACCGGGAACAAAACTGATAAAATGTTTTACTAATATATCAAAATCCATTATCTATCATTATAATTTTAGGAATTCTCACTTATGAAAAACACTTTAAGCAATGAGTTATCAAGTGCTTAGTGGCTTCTCCAGTTTGTGCAGTGACTATCAAGAAACCTGAATGTGTACCAATTGCCACTTGCACATATTTTAATTTGCCAAATTCTAAAATATGACTAGCATCCATTTGTCATAAATGATTAAGAAGCAGATCTCAAATATTTACTCCAGATGAGGTATAGGTAAATATTGTAGGCTTATATCACACTGCTTAACAATCTGATGAGCAATTTCTTGTGTTAAATCAAACTGTTTTCTTAAACTTCTACTATTTAGATAACTTAAAGCATATGATCGCTGGGCAAACTCGAGATTGAGTGAACAGCTGAGTAAATTTATCAGCCAAAGCATCAGCTTCAGCCAATGGACCGGGGAGATTTGAATGTGCCCTAATATGACTCACAAACCATGTCAATTTTCTTTGATGAACAGCATTTGAATTTGCTGGAATAGTATTCTCTATTGACTGTGACTAGTTCCAATGCAGGGGAAGTCTCTGTGACCTGAAGAGCTTTAACAATGTAATGACTGTCAGCATTTAAATTAAAGGCATTCTCTGCATAAGCTACACTACCACAGCAATAGCTCACAGCCCAACTATTTGAGCTGAGGCTGGATCTGTTCACACTCCATATCCTTTATCATCAACAACATGTGCTGCTTTTCCATTAGAAGAACCATCTGTAAAAATTAACAAAGCATCCTTTAAGGGATCCTTCATTACAATTTTAGGGAAATAAAGGAAGATACTTGTGCAAATTGCAGCATTTGTTCAGCTGGAAGATGCTTATCAACCTGGCCTAAAAATTGAGCAAATGCAATTGCCCAAGATCCATTATTATGAAACAACCAACCAACCTGTTGCTTAGTATTAGAAACATTGAGTACATTAGTTTTCTGCCAAAATATTACCCAGACTCCACTCCTGGCTTTTCTGTCATAAACAAGTTACTGCTTCAAAATAAGAATTTAATATCTTAACTGATGATACAGGAAGATATAGCCGTAAAAGAGGATGGTTTTGCTATAATACTGCCATAGGAATAAGCTTTGTAGGCAAAATATATGCTTGCCAAGGTTGATCATAATTAATATAATATACCTGATGATTCTGTATGGCGTAGTCTGCCTGAGCCAGTACCTGTCTAGCAGCATCTGTAAGATGACTAGGGGAACTGGGATCACTTTTCCCCTTAAGAATATCACTGAGGGGTTCAAGATCTCTCATAGGGAATTTTAAATAGTGTTTCAGTCATTGACTATCTCCCAATAATTTCTGAAAACCTTTCAAAGTTTATAAGCTATTTTTCCTAATTTCTAATTTCTGAGGTTTAATTCCTTTAGGATTATAACATATGTTCCCAACAAATATTGGAAAGGTGGGTGCCTTTGTACGTTCTCTGGGGCAATAACTAAACCTGCATGGGCAATGCTCTGCTGAAGCTGTCCACATGTTGCAAGCAAAACTCCTTCATTTTTATGGGCAGCAAAATATCATCCATATAATGCATAGTACCAACTTGTGGGAATTGATCTCTAACATTTTGTATATCTTGAACCACAAACGTCTGACATAACACTGTTTACCATACCCTGAGGCAAGATGTGCCAATGATATCTCCTCATGGGCTCTTTGAAATTAACTTATAAGATGCTAAATGCAAATCTTTGACAATCTTGGGGAGTCAAATATATGGTGTAAGAACAATCTCTTAGGTTTAGAATAGTTTTATAGGCATCCTTTGGTATGGCTGTAGGTGAAGGTAATCCAGGCTGCAAAGTTCCCATTAGTTGTGTTGTCTCATTAACCTTTCTTAAATCTTGTATCAATCTCCATTTTCCAGATTTCTTTTTTTAATCACAAAAATAGGAGAATTCCAGGGGAAATTGGAGTGTGTAATGTGACCATTGTCTAGTTGTTCCTGCATTAACTGCTGAGCAGCTTGTAGTTTTTCTTTTGCTAGAGGTCACTGATTTACCCACACCGGGTTTGCATAGAGTATAGGCTTTTCAGTGACCTCTCCTAAAATACCTTAATCCTGCTTATGGATGCCTTCTGCTAGGTATGATAAGATCAGTCCTTCCCTCATTCTCCATGCCCAGCAATTGATTGGGCAATAATCTGTGTTGGAACATTTGATTAGCACTAACTAAATTGGGGATATATACATATTTGGGCTATAATACTCTGACTCTAAATGTACAGGTAAGTGAGGATCAATGTATGGCCAAAAAGTTCTTTCATGACTCTCTCCATCTCCATTTGCCATATCCCATGTCTGGGCATCAACATCAGCTGGGTCCCACCTGGCTTATTTGTCCATACTTGAAAGGAAGCATGAAGATTAAGAAATGACAGGTAGAAAAAAAATAAAGATACAAAAGAAAAGACAGAGACATGGGATAGAGTCAGAAGGGCAACTAGTGATTACTGAATCCATCCACATTTCTTTCTTTTTAAAAAATTTTTTAAAATTACTTTATAGATAATACCAATCAAAATTTCCACTTCCTCCCCTCCTCCCACTTTCCTCCTACTCCCCCACACCCCCCTTCCCCTCCAGTCCTAATAGAGGGCAGAGTACCCTCCCTTGTGGGAAGTCCAAGGCCCTCCCCCCTATATCCAGGCTTAGATAGGTCTGCATCCAGATAGACTAGGATCCCAAAAAGCCAGTACATGCAGTAGAGACAAATCCCAATGCTATTCTCTTTGACTTCTCAGTCTGCCCAAATTGTCAGCCACAATCAGAGAGTCCAGTTTGATCCCATGCTCATTCAGTCCCTGTCCAGCTGGCTTTGGTGAGCTCCCATTAGCTCAGGCACACTGTCTCAGTGGGTGACCCAACCCCTGGTGGTCCTGACTTCCTTGCTCATATTCTCCCTCCTTCTGCCCTTCAACTGGACCTTGGGAGTTTAGTCAGTGGTCCAATGTGGGTCTCTGTTTCTATCTCCATCCGTCGCCAGATGAAGGTTCTATGGTGATGTTCAAGATAGTCATTAGTCTGACTATGGGACAAGGCCAGTTCAGGCACTCTCTCCTCCACTGCCCAGGGTCCTAGCTGGGGTCGTCCCCGTGGACTCCTGGGAACCCTTCCAGAGCCAAGCCTCTTGCAAGTCCCAAAATGGCTCCCTCATTTAAGATATCTCCTTTCCTTCCCCCATATCTGTCCTTCCTTCATTTCAACAATCCCACTCACCCAAGATCTCCCCAACCCTCCCCTTATCCCCCCTCCCCCTCTCACCTTCCCCCCACCCCACCCCAACCCCATGCTCCCAACTTTTGCCTGGCGATCTTGTCTGCTTCCAATTTCCAGGAGGATCTATATATGTTTTTCTTTGGGTTCACCTTATTACTTAGCTTCTCTAGGATCATGAACTATAGGCTCAATGTCCTTTGTTTATGGCTAGATTCCACTAATGAGTGAGTACATACCATATTCATATTTTTGGGTCTGGGTTATCTCACTCAGGATAGTGTTTTCTAATTCCATCCATTTGCATGCAAAATTCAAGATGTTATCTATCTATCTATCTATCTATCTATCTATCTATCTATCTATCTATCTATCTATATATTACAGCTGAGTAGTACTCTAATGTGTAGATGTGCCACACTTTCTTTGTCCATTCTTCCATTGAGGGGCATCTAGGTTGTTTCCAGGTTCTGGCTATTACAAATAATGCTTCTATGAACATAGTTGAACAAGTGCTTTTGTAGTCTGATTGGGCATCTCTTGGGTATATTCCCAAGAGTAGTATTGCTGGATTCTGAAGTAGGTTGACTCCCAATTTTCTGAGAAACTGCCACACTGATTTCCAAAATGGTTGCGCAAGTTTGCATTCCCACCAGCAAGGGATGAGTGTTCCCCTTACTCCACATCCTCTCCAGCATAGGTTATCATTGGTGTTTTTGATTTTAGCCATTCTGACAGGTGTAAGATGGTATCCCTGATTTGCATTTCCCTGATAGCTAAGGAAGGTGAACCTTTCCTTAAGTATCTTTTGGCCATTGGAAATTCTTCTGTTGACAATTCTCTTTTCAGTTCAGTACCCCATTTTTTAATTAGGTTATCTAGAATTTTAATGTCTAGTTTCTTGAGTTCTTTATATATTTTAGAGAGCAGAACTTTGTCTGATGTGGTGTTGGTGAAGATCTTCTTCCATTCAGTAGGCTGCCTATTTGTCTTAATGACTGATTCCTTTGCTTTACAGAAGCTTCTCAGTTTCAGGAAGTCCCATTTATTCATTGTTTCTCTTATTGTCTGTGTTACTGGTGATATATGTAGGATGTCGTCTCTGGTGCCCATGCATTGCAGGCTACTTCCCACTTTCTCTTCTGTCAGGTTCAGTGTGGTCATATTTATATTGAGGTCTTTAATCCATCTGGACTTGAGTTTTGTGCATGGTGATAGATATGAATCTATTTTCCTTCTTCTACAGGTTGACATCCAGTTATGCCAGCACCATTTGTTAAAGATGCTTTCTTTCTTCCATTTTATAATTTTAGCTTCTTTGTCAAAAATCAGGTGTTCATAGGTTTGTAGATTAACTAAACATCCAGGAAATCAGGGACACCATGAAAGGACCAAACCTAAGAATAATAGGGGTAGAAGGAGAATAACTACAGTTCAAAGGTCCAGAAATATATTCAACAAAATTATAGAAGAAAACTTTCCCAACCTAAAGAAGATATTACTATGAAGGTACAAGAAGCTTACAGAACACCAAATAGACTGGATCAAAAAAAAAAAACTCCTTGCCATATAATAATCAAAACACAGCCGGGCGGTGGTGGTGTACGCCTTTAATCCCAGCACTTGGGAGGCAGAGGCAGGCGGATCTCTGGGAGTTCGAGGCCAGCCTGGTCTACAAGAGCTAGTTCTGGGACAGGCACCAAAGCTACAGAGAAACCCTGTCTAGAAAAACCAAAAAAAATAATCAAAACATACAGAATAAAGAAAGAATTTTAAGAGCTGCAAAGGAAAAAAGTCAAGTAATATATAAAGGCAAACCTATCAGAATTACACCTGACTTCTCAATGGAAACAATGAAAGCCAGAAGATCTTAAATAGATGTGCTGCAGAAACTAAGAGACCATGGATGCAAGACCAGACTACTATATCCAGCAAAGCTTTCTTTCACCATCGAAGGAGAAAACAAGATATTGCATGACAAAAACAGATTTAAACAATACATATCCACAAACCCAGTCTTACAGAAAGTACTAGAAGGAAAACCTCAACCCAAGGAAGCCAACAACATCCATAATAGCACAGACATCTGATAACCCTCCATCAACACAACTAAAAGAAGGAAAAACACAAACACTACCACAAAAAATAACTGGAGTTAACTGCTGGTCATTAATATTGCTTAATATTAATGGACTCAATCCACCTATAAAAAGGCACAGGTTAAGAGAATGGATACAAAAACAAAATCCAACATTCTGCTATTTACAAGAAACACACCTCAACCTCAAAGACAGACACTACCTCAGTGTAAAGGGTTGGGAAAAGGTTTTCCAATCAAGTGGACCTAAGAAACAAATGGGTATGGCTACCCTAATATCTAACAAAATTGGTTTCAAACTAAAATCAATCAGAAGAGATGGAGAAGGACACTTTATACTCATAACAGGAAAAATTCATCAAGATGAAGTCTCAATCTTGAATATCTATGCTCCTAATATAGAAGCACCTGCATATGTAAAGAAGCATTACTAGAACTCAAATCACACATCAAACCCGCACACTAATAGTAGGAGATTTCAACACTCCTCTCTCACCAATGGACAGGCCAACCAGACAGAAACTTAGCAGAGAAATAAGAGAACTAACAGATGTCATGAACCAAATGGACTTAACAGACATATGTAGCACATTTATTTCTTA
>NW_026068147.1:64932-66312 GCF_014885135.2 Alexandromys fortis | reverse complement strand
AATCAAAACATACAGAATAAAGAAAGAATTTTAAGAGCTGCAAAGGAAAAAAGTCAAGTAATATATAAAGGCAAACCTATCAGAATTACACCTGACTTCTCAATGGAAACAATGAAAGCCAGAAGGTCTTAAATAGATGTGCTGCAGATACTAAGAGACCATGGATGCAAGACCAGACTACTATATCCAGCAAAGCTTTCTTTCACCATCGAAGGAGAAAACAAGATATTGCATGACAAAAACAGATTTAAACAATACATATCCACAAACCCAGTCTTACAGAAAGTACTAGAAGGAAAACCTCAACCCAAGGAAGCCAACAACATCCATAATAGCACAGACATCTGATAACCCTCCATCAACACAACTAAAAGAAGGAAAAACACAAACACTACCACAAAAAATAACTGGAGTTAACTGCTGGTCATTAATATTGCTTAATATTAATGGACTCAATCCACCTATAAAAAGGCACAGGTTAAGAGAATGGATACAAAAACAAAATCCAACATTCTGCTATTTACAAGAAACACACCTCAACCTCAAAGACAGACACTACCTCAGTGTAAAGGGTTGGGAAAAGGTTTTCCAATCAAGTGGACCTAAGAAACAAATGGGTATGGCTACCCTAATATCTAACAAAATTGGTTTCAAACTAAAATCAATCAGAAGAGATGGAGAAGGACACTTTATACTCATAACAGGAAAAATTCATCAAGATGAAGTCTCAATCTTGAATATCTATGCTCCTAATATAGAAGCACCTGCATATGTAAAGAAGCATTACTAGAACTCAAATCACACATCAAACCCGCACACTAATAGTAGGAGATTTCAACACTCCTCTCTCACCAATGGACAGGCCAACCAGACAGAAACTTATCAGAGAAATAAGAGAACTAACAGATGTCATGAACCAAATGGACTTAACAGACATATGTAGCACATTTATTTCTTAAAGACTTTATATACTCCAATCCAAAGAGGAGGGGGAAGACAAAAGATACCTTTACCTAGATTCAAGGAACAAAGTAATCACATTCTCAGTACCCAAAGCATCAAGTAACCACACCCTAGGTCAAAACATCCTGTCAGTAGCCACGCCCTGGGCCAAACCTCCTGTCATAATCTTGAAAGAGCAAGAATAGGCCTGAACTCTCTGATCTTTATTCAAGGTGGAACCAATTCACATTGATGGGCTCCCACTTGAGTCCTTGTCAACTGTCTACCCCAGCACTGAACTCTGCTGTGCCCTTGGCCTAGGGGCTGTCTTCATCACAGAGGGAGGCCTTGGAGCCCCAAACTAAGGGCGTGTTTCCCTTTGTGACATAGAAACCCAACAGGACACTTGGTCTTTTCAGTGTCATCTAGTGCTCTGGG
>NW_026068147.1:56719-63991 GCF_014885135.2 Alexandromys fortis | reverse complement strand
TAATACAATTAAGGAAATCCATGATACCCCGGAATAAAGGATAATAAACATTTATTTGGGGAAAAACTCATAAGAAGGGTAGAGTGCTGCAGACATCCATGGATGCTGGAATCTGCAAACAGAACTCCTACCACCACCCAAGCTAGAGAGCATGCTTTCTGTCTGTGCTTATCAGTCCATATGTAGTACCTCAGACCAGACCTTAATGGGCTGGTACCCAAAATGTATTGGCTGAATGAATTCCCACAGCACCTCCCCCTTTTGTAAAAATAAGAGGGTTCTAAACCTAATACAAACTATATACAATAAGATCAAATATCAAGTATTGTCAAGGAGAAAGAAAACGCAAAAATATACACAAAAATAGAACTAAAAACAATGTGAACAACATCAAGCAAGAAACACATACTGAATGTCCAGTCTAAGGTAGTTAGCAAATAGCATAGATTTTTTTCAATAGGTGTCCTATCCTTAATCTCAGTTTTATGCTAAAATATCTATCTTAGCTAAGTTATGAGAGGGAAGTAGCTATGATTACTTAGTCTTCATCCCTGAGAAGGAAATTAATATGACCTGAGTAAGCAGGAAGTGCAAGCAAGTGACTTCCAAAAGGTGCAAGAAATGACAGAGACAGCTGGCTACCTGAGCAATCACCAAAAGTCTCATTTGCAATGTTTGGTGCAACCAACTTTGGCTAAGGCCTAGAGTATTTGACAGACCATTTTTAGAAGCAGGAAAATTTGAAAGACTGTCCTAATCTGTCTTGGCAGGTTTGACAGTCATTTATGTTTGTATCCTGCTTGTCCAGTTTGGACAGTGTGCATATTGTCAGTAGTCAAGGCAAGGGCAGTTCTTTGCCAAAGGCCAGTTTTGTCAGCATGACAAATTCCAACTGGAGTGTCCTCAGTGCCCAAATTCTCTTGAGAATAGATCATTGCTGCCAGGAGCAATCGCGTCTCACATAAACAGAATCCTGAATTATTTGAATGCCATATGCTAAAATTCTTTGAAGTGGTTGAAGATTACCTATCTATGTGGAATACATCTCTGTGCATCTAGAGAACCTGACTAACATAACTAAAAATATGACAAACAGGTGTGACTATTATCCTGTAATTCTTAATAACCTGTATAGCTCAAGGACTAAAGCTTCACATTATTAAAAAATTAAACAATCTTTAAGCAGATGTGCAGCAATGAGGACAATTACCTCAAACTGAAAGAATGTATATAAATATCTTGATCAGAGGTAGAAATGTATAGTGCAATATGATAAAAATATAAAAATTTCATTGATATACAAAATATCTTAAACAGATAGAAACATACATGCATATAATATGATAAAATAACTTGGCATTTGTGCACAAACATTTTAAACAGAAATAGGATCATATTCAATATAACAAATAATTTGAACTTGTATCAATAAACAAATTATCTCAGACAGGAACACAAGGATAATTTTACATTTGTATCAATATACAAGAATCTATAGCAATATAAATGGATTATAACTAATAGTTCACAAGCAGATACACTAATCTACCTATATTCTCATCCCATTCATTCCTCCCTCTTTTTTTCTTTTCTAAAAAGAGATTCCTGATTCTACTTCTTATTCCACCTTCAACCCTATACAACTTGTAGCTAGCCCCTGATAGATGACAATTATCTGTAACCCTGAAAATGCAAAATCTGTTGGGAGAGTATAGTTATATGTAGCTAGAAAGTATATAGCATATGCAACATGAGTTGTATGTAAATCAACTCAAATATACAAACCAATATCATTAATTACACTAGGATGCTGTGTCCCTGGAATTTTCTTTCTGTATATGACCTTGTCTATTGTTGAACTTTTATTTTCCTGTAATTATACAATGAATCCCATTTTGTTTCTGATTTATTTCATTAAGGTGTTTTTAGATATATTCAACTTGCAGCCTGCATCTGATTTTTCTCCTGTTTTTTTTTTTTTTTTTAAATTGTATGTACTTGGCTGAGGAGTTCGTGGCTGGGGTTGCCACAGTGCTCCTTAGTTTCAGCATGTGGGTCTCGGGGATCAAATTCAGGGCACCAGGCTTAGAGAGAGTTGCTTTTCCTTAGTGAGTCATTTCAGCAGACCCCAAGAACCCTGTCCTTTCATGGTTGATTAATCTTGAAATGTGTGAACGTTTCTCTGTTCATCTGGTGATGGACGCTTGGGCTGTCTCCACCTTGTGCTTATTGTGAGGGACGCTGCAGTGACCAAGAGTCTGTAAGTGTCCGGCTTGCACATGAAGCTCTAGTGCAATTTTGAGCACATTTTCCTCAGTAGGAGTTGCTGGTTCGCCGTGTTCAACTGTAAGGAGCTCAGTATGGTTTCCCAAAGTGGCTAACGGTTCAGATTCCATAAGTCATGCCCAAGAGTGCACCTTTTCCACATCCCACCGATGGCTGGTATTGAGATGTTTGAGGTATTGTAGCAACTTTTGTAGGTGTGGAGTAGTGGAGCCTCATTTGAATCTGATTTGTGTTTTTGAAGTGGAATAAGGTAGAAAAGGCCAATTGCTGGCTCCTTATTTATTGATTTCCTTAAAGCACTGCCTGTACTGCCTGTTTGCCAAGCATGCTTCACTGGCTACCTGGAAAAGAATGACCTGGAGGAATAGCCAAAACAATGGCCATTTCCCTTAGCCACCTGCTGACTGCCACATAATTCTGTAAAATCTTACTTGCCTGCCCTATCTTATGGTTTTAGAGTATACAATGAGAATGCAAACTGGAGCCAACATCAAAACCTTTCAGGAACTCTCCCAGGTTCAGCCCACTGGATACTTCTCCTCTCTTCTGCTCTCATTGGTACCCGAGTGCTTATTCCAGGAAGGCTTTCTTGACATTTCATAATGACTGGCGATACCGAGTGCCACTTCCTGTACCTACTAGCTATTCCTATGTTTCTGGAGACATGCCAATTTAAGTTTTTCCCCATTCATAAGATGATTATGCCTTATATAATCTGGTGGACCTAAGTACACACACATAAAATGCACTTTGATAAACTCACCCTCCTGTACAAACTTCCCCCTCACCCCTCCCTGTCTCTGCTTGTCCCCTTTGCTCTCATTTCCTTCCAACTCCCCACATTCTGTATATGAGAGAAAACTTTGAGACTCGTCTTCTAGTATGGCTTATTTTTTTAAGATAATGTTTTCTAGTCCCATTCAGTTTTCTGCAAACAACTTAATTTCCTTCCTTTGGCTGAACAATAACCTGTTGTAAACCTGTTGTGTATGTGTTCCTCATTTTCATAGTTACTTTTGATTTGTGTGTGTATGTGCACCTGATTGGTCTAGATCCCTGTGCTTTACAAATGATAGACAAGCAGTATATCACTCAATTACAGTTATAGTCCTTGTAATTTGATTATTTTTATATTGACGTAGGGGCTCTGGCTTTGTTGATCAGAATGGCCTCAAATTAGCGGGCTCAAGTGTTCCTCTCCCCTCAGCCTACTGAGTAGTTGAAATTACAGACACCAATCACCACACCTGGTCACAAGTAGATCCGGGTAAATGTGTACAATCATGGAGTAATCATCTGAGTAGGTTGTAATATATTTCTGCCTCCACAAAGTTCCTCTGAAGCCTTCTCAGTAAATTCTGTCCCTGAGTTTGAATTCTCATCACCAATAATTGCACCTGATTATTCATGGCTGCATGGAAATGGCATTCAAACAGCGCTCCTCCGTATCTGACCCATTTTGCATTTGTGGTATTTTCAAAATATTACTTTCAGGAAAGACTGGAATTTTGCTGGTCTTGAGCTGGGTGGTCTGGAAAGAATGGACTCCATTGATCCCAGGGCTGTTCATCCATTTTATTTTACAAAAACTTGAGCCCATTAACTGCAGCCTAGCGTGAAAGTCCTAAAGAGACTATGGAGACAACAACACACCTCAGCTTAATAAAGGCCCTATTCAACAAGCTGGCAGCCAGCCACGTGATGCACGCGAAGAGGCCTTGGGCTGCCCACAGCAGAGGTGGGAAGAGGCAGCGGATGTGGGATTCGCCTCTAACGAGGAACATGGTCCAGGATGGGGAAGCTGGCACTCCTGTCGCACTGCGACTCTGGCTAGATATTCCGAGAATTCAGTTTCTGCTCTGTTTTCTGCCTTCACCTGACTACGGGAAAGTGACAGGAGAGCACAGGGGCTTCAGATCACGTCTTTCCAAGTGGTGGGTGGGGTATGGATGGGCACTTGGAGGGTGTTCCCTGGTATTGGCTGGCATCAGTGTCTACTGAGAGCAGGACCAGGACTGAAGAGAGAGCACAATATGAGACTGTGCAACAGAGAGCAAGCGCCCCGGATCCCTACCTGTATTTCTCGGCACTTCAGTCAAGGCTAGATGTCTGAAAACACCTGTCACGATGATTTCAACCGTGACATTGTTAGAGGGCGGCTTGAAACCTGAGTGTTCCACCGACACCAAAGTGTTGGGAATTATAAAACCTTCACTTTACGGGCCAGCAAAATGGCTCATCAGTGAGGGTTCCCATCACTGAGCCTAGGGACTGGAGTTTGATCCCAGGACTCGCATGGTGAAAGAAGAGCTGCCCTGTAAGTTGTCCTCTGACCTCCGCCGGTGCACACATGCACCTGAAACGAATAAAAATGTAACGAAGAAAAACCCTTTTCAAATGTGACAGTGCCCTGTGACGTGGGCTGAGCTGTTTTTGACGTCATTTGCAGTTGATATGAGTGGTTGTGGTTCTCTAACCACCTCTGTGACTTGGACTTCGCCCTTTTATCCGCCCCCTCTCTCCTAATGAGAATGATTAAGAATGTTTTTACCAGTTACGGTCACATGGTGGCAGCACGGGATCATTGGTTTAAAGAGTAGATAGTGTGACTAGGTCAGCTGCCCCACTGAGTTCCTGTGGAGTGATAGACTTTTGGTGCCTGTAAATCACTCAACATTTAGAGTTTGAAGACACTTTAGAGAAGAGCTCTTCCGACTTTAATGTGCTTACAACCACACAATAACCACATGGTTACTGTTCAAATACAGATTCTGATACTTGTAGTGGGACCTGAAAGCTACCCTCCCTCCCTCCCTCCCTCCCTCCCTCCCTCCCTCCCTCCTTCCCTCCTGCCCTCCCTCCCTCTTCCTACCCTCTCAATATGCCTCATTGTTTTGTTTCTCTGGTCTTGCTGTGTTGCCTAGGCTGGCCCTGGACACCTCCACCCCTACTGCTGCTAAGATAGGAAATGCATCACTGCTGGTTGGTGGATCACACGTTAAGCACCAAGGGTTTAGGGATCACTTTAGAGATGAATTTTCATTGCCCTGCTTTGATGTATGGATGAAGCGAGAATGAAGTCTGGAGGGAGAATCTGACTTGTCTGGTGTAGCTATGACTTGGACATACAACATTTTCTTTGTTTTTTAAGGCAGGGTCTCAGTGTGTAGCTCTGGCTGCCTTGGAACTCTCTGTGGATCACAGGGATCCCCTGCCTCTGCTTCCCCAATGCTGGGTTAAAGGTGTGCACCACCATGCCCTGCCTGGCACTTTTTATTTTAAATCCAGGGTCTCCCTCTAAGTGCCCTTCTCACTGTCCTCTGTCCCTGTCCCCTCTGTCATGGTCAGCAGCTTCTCTGGTTTAGAACTCAGAACCCCTCTTTTCCCCTCTGATCTTCACTCAGGTATCATTTGATTGCTCCTCTACCCCAAACCTTCAGTGGCTCTTTGGCAATCACAGGCCTCGTTCAAATGTCTCTGACTAGTTTTCATAGCCCTGCGACATACAGCTCCACTTTAGCAAGCTTGTCTAACTTCTGGTTTCTCAATTACATCTTTCTGTCACAGTGATCCCTGCTCCTTCCCCTTTCCTAAACTGTGTTCTGTCTTCTTATGCCGTGGGTTCTGGAGTCAGACACAGTAGTTTCTGACTGCAAGTGCACCATCAGCCTTGGCAATCACCTTCCTCTCTGAAGTAACCCTATGTGCTGACTGAGATGAATAAATGGGAAAAAAATTCAGGCTCCTTCCCTGAGAACTTCTAATCAGCGTCTACAACAGTAACCAGTCCCTGGCTCCCTTTGCTTGTGTCTGTTTCCCTAACCCTACTGTTCAAATGCCCAGTCCTAAACCCTCCTTTCTCTGGAAATGTTTCCCAGCCATTCCTGACCCAACTCTTTTTTTGTTGTTGTTGTTTGCTTTTTGAGATGGTTTCTCTGTAGCTTTGGAGCCTTCCTGGAGACCAGGTTGGCCTAGAACTCACAGAGATAAGCCTATTTTTGCTTCCCAAGTACTGGGATTAAAGGCCTGTGCCATGACTGCCCAGCCTGACCCCACTCTTTTGTGAATTCTTTCACCCAAGTATTAGCATCTAGTGTGCCAACCCTCTCAAGAAACAGTTAAAGGATCTTAGCTATGTGAAGGGCAGTCTTTTTAAAATGTATTTATTTTTACATCTTGACCACAGTTTCCCCTTCCTCCTTCCCATCGCTCCCCACCACTTCTCCTCTCCTCCACCCCCATCCACTCCTCCTCTGTTTCTGTTCAGAAGAGAGCAGGCCTCCCATGGGTATTGACAAAATATGGCATATCAAATTATAGTTAAATTAAACCCCTCACCTTGTATTAAGTCTGTGCAAGGCAACCCACTATGAGGACTAGAGCCAGCAAAAGAATCAGAGACAGCTCCTGCTCCCTACTATTAGGAGTCCTACAAGAAGAACAAGCTACACAGCTGTTACATATAAGCAGAGGGTCTAGGCCAGTCCTATGCATGTTCCCTGGTTGTCGGTTCAGTCTCTGTGAGCTCCTATGAGCTCAGGGTAGTTGAATCTGTGGGTATGTTCTTGTGGTGTCCTTGACCCTTCAGCCTAATGTTTGGCTGTGGGTCTACATCTGTTTTCACCAGTTGCCGTATGAAGCCTCTCTGATGAATACTGGGCTAGGCACCAATCTATGTGTATAGCAGAATATCACCAGGCATCATTACCTTGACATTTTCCCCCTTTTTCCTGCAGTTGTGTTTGGTTCTGTCCCGTTCTGTGGGTCATTCAGCCTCTGGGTCCTGGCCCTCCAGGCAGTGTCAGGGGTGGGCTCCCTATTGAGCCAATCTCTTTAGTTTGTGTGTGTGTGTATGGGGAGAGGTTGGGAGTGATTTTATTTTATTTTTAAAGTATTCATTTCTTTTTTTATTTTATTTTATTAAAAATTTCTGCCTCCTTCCCGCCTTTCTTTTCCCTCCCTCGCCCCCCACTCCCCACACCCCAC
>NW_026068147.1:43581-54675 GCF_014885135.2 Alexandromys fortis | reverse complement strand
TTTTTTGTTTTTCCATATAAAGTTGATTATAGTCCTCTCAAGATCTGTGAAGAATTTTGATGGGATTTTAATGGGGATTGCATTGAATCTATAAATTGCCCTTGGTAGAATTGCCATTTTTACTATGTTGATCCTCCCAATCCAAGAGCAAGGGAGATCCTTCCATTTTCTGGTATCCTCTTCAATTTCAAATCAGTGTGGCAGTTTCTCAGAAAATTGGGAATCAATCTACCCCAGGATCTAGCAATACCACTCTTGGGAATATACCCAAGAGATGCCCAATCATACTACAAAAACATTTGTTCAACTATGTTCATAGCAGCATTATTTGTAATAGCCGGAACCTGGAAACAACCTAGATGCCTCTCAATGGAAGTATGGATAAAGAAAGTGTGGAATATATACACATTAGTGTACTACTCAGCTGTAAAAAAAATGACATTTTGAATTTTACATGCAAATGGAAGGAAATAAAAACTACTATCCTGAATGAGATAACCCATACCCAAAAAGATGAATATGGTATGTACTCACTCATTAGTGGACTCTAGCCTTAAACAGAGGACATTAAGCCTATAGTTTGCAAGCCTAGAGAGGCCAAATTACAAGGTGAACCCAAAGAAACACATATATAGATCCTCCTGGAAATTGGGAGCAAACAAGATTGCCGGGCAAAAGTTGGGAGCATGGGGGTGGGGGTTGGGGTTGTGGTAGGATTGGGAGAGGGGGAGAGAGAAGGGAGAAAGGAAAGACTGGAGAGAGCTTGGGGGAGTGGGATGGTGGAGATGTAGGAAGGGCTGATATAGGAGCAGGGAAGAAGATATCTACATTAAGGGAGCCATTTTAGGGTTAGCAAGAGACTTGGCTCTAGTGGGGATCCCGGGTGTCCACAGGTATATCCTCAGTTATGTCCTTGGGCAGCAGAGCAGAGTTGCCTGTACTGTTCTTGCCCCACTATCACACTGATGACTATCTTGAATATCACCATAGAATCTCCGTCCAGTGACAGATGGAGATAGAGACAGAGACCCTCATCAGAGCAACAGAATGAGCTACCAAGGTCCTGTTGAAGAACAGAAGGAGAAAGAAGATGAGCAAGTAAATCAGGACTGCGAGGTGTTGGTCCACCCACTGAGACAGTGTGCCTGTTCTAATGGGAGCTCACCAAATCCAGCTGGACCAGGACAGAATGAGCATGTGATCAAACTTGACTCTCTGAATGTGGCTGACAATGGGGGCTGACTTAGAAGCCATTGATAAAGACACTGGGACTTGTTTCTACTGCATGTACTGGCTTTTTGGGATCCTAGTCTATTTGGATGCCAAGCTTCCTAGGCCTGGATGTAGGGGGGAGAGCCTTGGACTTCCTACATGGCAGGGTTCCCTGCCTTCTTTTAAGGAGGGAGGGGAGGGAGGAGGGTGAGTGGGAGAGTGGGAGGAGAATGGGAGGAGGGGAGGAAGTGTGTATTTTTGAATGAAAAAAAAACCTAGAAATAACTTTAAAAAAATGTTGTTTCTTAATTTTTTGAGAAATTGCCACACTGACATCCAAAGGGGCTGTAACAGCTTGCATTCCCACCAGCAATTCAGAAGTGTTCCCTTTACCCCACAACCTCTCCAGCATAAGTTGTCATCAGTGTTTTTGATCTTGGCCAGTATACAGGTGTAAGATGGAATCTTAGAGTTGTTTTGATTTGCAATTCTCTGATGACTAAGGATATTGAGATTTTCCTTAAGTGTCTTTCAGCCATTTTAGATTCCTCTGTTGAAAGTTTTTTTAAGTCTGTATCCCATTTTTTTAAATTGAATTATTTGTTCTTTTGATGACCAATTTCTTGAGTTCTTTGTACATTTTAGAAATCAGACCTCTGATGTGGGTTTGGTGAAGATCTTTTCCCATTCTCTAGGCTGTCGTTTTGCCTTGTTGACTGTGTCCTTTGCTTTACAGAAGCTTCTCAGTTTCAGGAGGTCCCATTTATTAACTGTTGCTCTTAGAGCCTGTGCTACTGGGATTATATTTAGGAAGTGTTCCCTGTGCCAATGCATTCAAGTGTACTTCACATTTTCTCTTCTATGATGTTCAGTGTGGCTGACTTTATGTTGAGGTCTTTGATCATTTTGAACTTGAGTTTTGTGCATGGTGATAGATATGGATCTATTTTCTTTCTTCTACATGTTAATATCCAGTTACGCCAGCACCATTTGTTGAATATGCTTTCTTTTTTCTGTTATATATATTTTGCTTTTTTGTCAAAAATCAGGTGTTCCTAGGTTTGTGGTTTGATATCTGGGTCTTCAAACCTGCCATTCCAGGCCCTTTTGTCCCCTCTTTCTTTGTTAATAGTTCTTCTTCCAATGGCGCCTTTCCTTGTGATAAGCACATTGATTCAATCTGAGGAGGGGGTGCTCATAGCCTTTATCATGTCCTTGCCCATTGGCTATGTGGGACAGCCTACATTCCCTCTGTCTGTCAGGGCTCCATCCCTTATCTGCCAGTAAGACTTCAGCCAGCCCCACGTTTGCTTATCTTCAGGTTCTTCTCTGTTGTTATAAACCTTAGTGGTTATAGCAATTAATTCCGTCAGATTTTTACCTTTAAATCCTTCAGGCTGCTGAAGCTTCTTCTTGATACTTGGGCTGCTTGGTTGATGAAAGCCAGGTTGACTGCCATCTGACTCTCAGGAGCCTCTGGATTCAATGGAGGGTAGGTGGGATAAGCTTCCATCAAGCACTCAAGAGATGCTCCTGGTGACTCATCCTTTCCCTGCACTTGCTGACTACCTTAGACAAATGTGTGGGCTGCTTAGCAGCTGCTTGGAGACCACCTGTGAGAATCTGACAATAGACCTTTAGCACTGTCTGGGTCCAACTCCAACATAATGTCTCTCTGGATCATTGTGAAGGCGTGGGAATAATTGAGACACAGTTCATATAGTAATATTGGAAGGGAGTTTCAGGGTACATTATGATCCTGAAGATCACCCATGTTTATTCTCAAAATAGTTTTTATATCCAAAGGGAAACTGAGGGGGAAATTTGTTAGCATTTTGTTTTTGGGGTAGCAGGACTAAAGTCTACAACTATGGTTCCTCTGTCACTAGCTTGGATTAACACATTTCCCAGGCGGTCTCCATAATTACAAAGAAGGGAGCAGAACAGCACTAGCTCATCCTGACCCTGGAGACAGCCTGTCTGTAGGTGCTAGGTGACCACTCAGGTGTGAACTGCGGCGTGAGAGCCTGGCCACCATACAATGTACAAATATGTGGCCTGTAGAATACTACACTTGGCAGTACTGTAATCCCATCTGTCCTGGTGGGGGGTCCCACAGTGCAGAGAGAGAGAGAGAGAGAGAGAGAGAGAGAGAGAGAGAGAGAACAGTGGCTTCCCTGAATGAGTATGCATGGGATGCAGAGTGGTCTTGGCTCAGGGAGAAAATGCAGGAGGGAGATGCTGAGGAGGAAGTGCTCCACAGGGGAGCAGAAGGCTCAGGTGAGGCAGAGGTGCTCTGCAGAGAATCAGGAGGCTTAGGGGAAAGTGAGGCAGAATTAGAGTCCATAACTGTGCTGTCTCTTAGAAGCAGGTTCCTAGTCCTTCTGTAAAGCAGAGGGCTATGGGGAGGAGTAAGGGGCGGGGGATGAAAGTCCCATTCAGAATTGGATGGCACAGGCAAGGCTGCAGGAGTATTAGATCTGTTGGCTTTCTCTTTTGATTTCTTCGGTGGGACAGGAGGAAATGGCAGTTTCATTCTCTGAGGAAGGAAGGAGGGGTTTTAGCCATGAAGGGGAGTGGATCAGGAAGGTAACACCAGGCCACAATATAGGGCACTTTGTCCTGGTGACCTGGATGGCTGAACTTTAAGGATTAGTTTAAGATTAGAGGAATGAACCTCCAGCAACCTGAGCTAGAGAAGGCCTGAGGCAACGAACTACATAGGAGCAAGACTGAGCCAGCAACCTAGGCCAGAGCAGGTCTGAGGCAGCGACCTCCACAGTAGTGAAGCAAACACTGGGAGCACTGAGTGACCTCCAGGGACACAGAGTGACCAACAGCATAACAAGAACCATGCACTGACTGTAACACAGGGAACAACCATCTGAGCCTTAGATTCACTAGCACCTAGAAGATTAATCATCAGAATGGCAGACAAACACAACCACACCAATTAGAGGAAAAGATGAATAGACAAGGTACACATGCAATACCACAAAGAGCAACACAACACCAGTAAAACCTAGAGACCCTACAACAGCAAGACTTGAACCAAATATAGATGAAGCAGAAGAAAATGAAGTAAATACTTCAGGAGAATGTTTGAAACTCTTAAAGAGGAAATGAGAAATTCCCTCAAAGAAATGGAGGAAAAGACAAACAAAAATGAGAAGACATCAGCAATCCCTTAAACAAAATCAAGAAAAAGCAATCAACCATGTAAAAGAAAGTATTCAGGACTTGAAAACTGAAATAGAGACATAAAGAAAACACAAGCTAAAGGAATTATAGAAACAGAAATCATTAGAAAATGATCAGAAACCATAAACACAAACATAAACTGCAGAATAATGAGATGGAAGAGAGACTCTCAAGCGCTGAAGATATAATAAAGAAAATAGACTCATCAGTTAAAGAAAACATTAAATCTAACAAAACCTCAACCCAAAATATTCAGGAAATATGGGACACCATTAAAAGACCAAACCTAAGAATAATAGGTATAGTAGAAGGAGAATTTCAACTCAAAAGCACAGAAATTATATTTAACAACATCATAGAAGAAAACTTTCCCAGCCTAAATAAAGATATGCCTATGAAGATACAAGAAGCTTACAAGACACCAAACAGACTGAATAAAAAAAAGTTCTCATGCCACATAATAATCAAAACACTAAACACAGAATAAAGAAAGAATATTAAGAGCTGCAAAGGAAAAAGACCAAGTAACAAGTCAGTATTATACCTGACTTCTCATTGGAGACAGTGAACGTCAGAAGCTTGTGGTCAAGCATTATGCAGACATTAAGAGACCACGGATGCCAGCCCAGACTATTATACCCAGCAAACCTTTCAATAACCATAGAAGACAAAACAAGATTTTCCATGATAGAACCAGATTTAACTAATACCTAGCCACTAACCCAGCCCTACACAAAATACTGGAAGGAAAACTCCAACCCAAGAAAGTTGGCTACATCCCCCCCCCCCAAAAAAAAACCCCACAGACAATTGATGTTCTCATAGCAACAAATCCAAAAGATGGGGAAAACACACAAATTAACATCACTTACAATGAAAACCAAATTAACAGGAGATAGCAATCACTGGTCATTAATATCCCTTAATGTAAATGGACTCAACTCACCTATAAAAAGGAATAGGCTAACAGATTGGATACCAAAACAGAATCCATCCTTCTTCTGATTATAAGAAACACACCTCAACCTCAAAGACAGACATCACCTCAGAGTAAAGGGTTGGGAAAAATTTCCAGTCAAATGGACTTGAGAAACAAGCTGCTGTAGCTATCTACTATCTAACAAAATAGACTTCAAACAAAAATCAATCAAAAGGTGGAAAGAAGGACATTTCATATTAGTCACAGGAAAAATTCATTAGAAGGAAATCTCATACTGAACATCTATGCCCCAAATAGAAGGGCACCCTCATATGTAAAAGAAACACTTCTAGGCCGGGCGGTGGTGGCACACGCCTTTAATCCCAGCACTCGGGAGGCAGAGGCAGGTGGATCTCTGTGAGTTCTAGGCCAGCCTGGTCTACAAGAGCTAGTTCCAGGACAGGAGCCAAAAGCTACAGAGAAACCCTGCCTTGAAAAACAAAAACAAACAAAAAACAAAAAACAAAAAACAAAAAAAAACCCCAAAACACTTCTAAAGCTTAAATCATATGTTAAACTCCACACACTAATAGTGGGAGACTTAAACACTCCCCCACTCACCACTGGACAGGTCAGTCAAACAAAAGAATTAACAGGGAAATAAGGGAACTAACAGATGTTTTGATTCAAATAGACTTAACAGACATCTATAGAATATTCAATCCAAACACAAAAGGATATACCATCTTCTTAGCACCTTATGGAACCTTCTAGAAAATTGACCATATACTTGGTAACAAGACAAACCTCAACAGATACAAAAAAAAAAATTACTTGGAATAACCCCATATATCTTATTAGAACACCATGGAATAAAACTAGAATTCAACAGGAATTCTAATTCCAGAGAGCCCACAAACACATGGTGATTTGGGAGTCCCCTCTGTGTGCTATCATTACTATTAATAAATAAATAAACTGCCTTGGCCTGTTGGTAGGGCAGGACTTAGGTAGGCAGGGAAGACAGAACTGATTGCTAGGAAAAAGAAGGGCAGAGCCAGAGATACGCTATGAAGCTGCCGCCAGACCTGCTGGAACTTTATCTGGTAAGCCACTGCATGTGGCAATACAAAGATTAATAGAAATGGATAAAATTAAGATGAAGAGTTAACCAATAAGAAGTTACAGCTAATGGGCAAGCAGTGATTTAATTAATACAATTTCTGTGTGGTTATTTCGGTTCTGGGCAGCCAGGACGAACAAGCAGCTCCTCATTGCAACAACATGAAAATTAAACAATGCTCACCTGAATCATAAATGGGTCAGGAAAGAAATAAGGGAAGAAATTAAATGAAATTAAATGAAATTTAAATCCTAAAATTCAATGAAAATGACCACACAACATACCCAAATTTATGGGATACAATGAATGCAGTGTTAAGAAAGTTCATTGCACTAAATGTCTATATAAACAAACTGGAAAAATCCCACACTAGTGAATTAACAGAACATTTGAAAACTTTAGAACAAAAAGAAGCAAACTCACCCAAGAGAACTAGACAGCTGGAAATAATCAAATTGAGAGCTGAAATCAACAACATAGAAACAATAAAACAATACAAAGAATCCCTGAGACACATAGTTGCTTCTTCGAGAAAATCAACAAAATAGACAAACCTTTATCCAAACTAACCAAAAGGCAGAAAGAGAATATCCAAATCAACAAAATCAGAAATGAAAAAGGGGACATAACAACAGATGTGGAGGAAATGTAGAGAATCATCAGATCATATTTTAAAAACCTGTACTCCACAAAATTGGAAAACTTAAAGGAAATGGACAACTTTCTTGATAAATATGACTTACCAAAATTAAATCAAGATCAGATAAGCAAATTAAATAGACCTATAATTGCTGAAGGAATAGAAAGAGTCATAAAAAAAATCTCTCAACTAAAAAAAAAAAAAAAAGCAAAGCCCAGGACCAGATGGTTTCAGCTCAGAATTCTACATGATTTTAAAGAAGAACTAATACAAATACTCCAAATTGTTTCACACAATAGAAACAGAGGGGACACTGCCAAACACTTTCTGTGAGGCTACAATTATCTTGATACCCAAACCACACAAAGACATTACTAAGAAAGAGAATTACAGACCAATCTTGCTCATCAACATCGATGCAAAAACACCCAGTAAAATACTGACAAATCTAATCTAAGAACACATCAGAATCATCATCCACCATGATCAAGTCGGCTTCATTTCAGAGATGCAGGGATGGTTCAACATATAAAAATCTGTAAATGTAATCTACCATATAAAGAAACGGAAAAATAAAAACCTCATGATTATCTCATTTGATGCTGAAAATGTCTTCGACAAAATATAACACCCCTTTATAATAAAAGTCTTGAAGAGACCAGGGATACAAGGAACATACCTAAACATAATAAAGGAAATATACAGCAAGCCAACAGCCAACATCAAACAAACTGGAAACTCCCAGTGATTGTACTGAAATCAGGAATAAGACAAGTTTGTCCATTCTCTCCATATTGATTCAATATAGTTTTTGAAACTCTAGTTAGAGCAATAAGACAACAAAAAAAAAGATCAAGAGGATACAAATTGGAAAAGAAGAAGTCAAACCCTCACTATTTGCTGATGATATGATAGTTTACATAAGAGACCCCAAAAATTCTACCAAGGAACTTCTACAGCTCATAAACACTTTCAGTAATGTAGCAGGATACAAGATTAACTCAAAAAAATCAGTAGCCCTCCTATACACAGATGATAAATGGGCTGAGAAAGAAATCAGAGAAACATCACCCTTCACAATAACCACAAATAGCATAAAATATCTCAGAGTAACTCTAACCAAACAAGTGAAAGACCGGTATGACAAGAACTTTAAATCTTTGAAGAAAGAAGTTGAAGAAGATCAAAAAAAATGGAAAGATTTCCCATGCTCTTGAGTAGGTAGAATTAACAAAGTAAAAATGGCAATCTTACCAAAAGCAATCTACAGATTCAGTGCAATGTCCAGCAAAATCCCAGAAAAATTCTTCTCAGACCTTGAAGAAACGGTATTCAGCTTCATATGAAAAAGCAAAAACCCAGGATAGCCAAAACAGTCCTGTGCAATAAAAGAACTTGTGGAGACATCACAATTCCTGACTTCAAACTCTACTTCAGAGCTACAGTATTGAAAACAGCCATGTATTGGCATAAAAACAGACAGGAAGACCAATGGAACAGAATCAAAATCCCTGATATTAATCCACATACCTTCAAACACCTGATTTTTGAGAAAGAAGCAAAAAATATCAAATGAAAAAGAAAGCATATTTAAAAAATGGTGCTTGCATAACTGGATATCAACATGTAGAAGAATGAAAAAATATCCATGTACAAAACTCAAGTCCAAATGGATCAAAGACCTCAACATAAAGCCAACCACACTGAACATCATAGAAGAGAAAGTGTGAAGTACACTTGAACACATTGGCACCGGGAACACTTCCTAAATATAACTCCAGTAGCACAGACATTTAATTAAGAGCAACAATTAATAAATGGGATCTTCTGAAACTGAGAAGCTTCTGTAAAGCAAAGGACATAGTCAACAAGACAAAACGACAGCCTAGAGAATGGGAAAAGAATTTCAACAACCCAACATCAGAGGTCTGATCTCTAAAATATACAAAGAACTCAAGAAATTGGTCATCAAAAGAACAAATAATCCAAGTAAAAAAAAAGGAGTACAGACCTAAACAAAGAACTCTCAACAGAGGAATCTGAAATGGCTGAAAGACACTTAAGAAAAATCTCAACATCTCTAGTCATCAGAGAAATGCAAATCAAAACAACTCTGAGATTCCCTCTTACACCTGTAAGAATGGTCAAGATTGAAAACACTTATGAAAACTTATACTGGAGATGTTGTGGGGTGAAGGGAACACTTCTGCATTGCTGGTGGGAATGCAAGCTGGTACAGCTCCTTTGGATGTCAGTGTGGCGATTTCTCAGAAAATTAGGAAGAACCAACATTACCACTTTTGGGTATATATTCAAAGGATGCTCAATCAAATCATGCCACAAGGACATGTGCTCAACTATGTTCATAGCAGCATTGTTTGTCATAGCCAGAACCTGAAAACAGCCTAAATGCCCCTCGAATGAAGAATGGATAAAGAAAATGTGGTACATTTACACAATAGAGTACTACACAGCAGGAAAAAAAATGACATCTTGAAATTGCAGGCAAATGGATAGAGCTAGAAAACATCATTTTGCGTGAGGTAGCCCAGACCCAGAATGACAAATATTAACGTGTACTCACTATAGGTGGTTCTTAAACATAAAGCAAAGAAAGCCAGCCCACAAACCACAATTCCAGAGAACTTAGACAACAATGAGGACACTAAGAGAGACTTATGTAGATCTAATCTACATGGGAAGTAGAAAGTAGAAAAAGACAAGATCTCCTGTGTAAATTGGGAGCATGGGGACCTTGGGAGAGATTTGAAGGTAAGGGGAGAAGCAGGGAGGGGAGCAGAGAAAAATGTAGCGCTTAATAAAAATCAGTAAAAATATTAAAAAACAAAAAAGTAATGAACTTCTACAGGAGCAGGCCTGGGCAAGTGACCTCTGCGGGAACAGGTTCAAGAGAGCAACCACCATGGGAGAAGTTCCCAGTCACAGTCTTCTGTGGGAGCCGGTCTGAGCTAGGAAACATGTGGGACTGGGCCCAAGCCAGGATCCCCTAAGCTAGGAACAGGCCTGAGGCAGCAACCTCCACAGGAGCAGATACAAGGGAACAACTGCAGAGGGAGCAGACCTGAGCCAGGAACAGACATGATCTAATCTATATGGGAAGAAGAAAAAGACAAGATCTCCTGACTAAATTGGGAGCATGGGGATCATAGGAGAGGGTATAAGGGGACAGGGAAGGAAGAATGGGGAACAGAGAAAAATATATAGTTCAACAAAAACAATTTAAAAAAAAATCAAAGGAGGGATGGCTCAGTGGTTAAGAGCATTTCCTGCTCTTCCAAAGGTTCTGAGTTCAATTCCCGGCAACCACATGGTGGCTCACAACCATCTGTAACGAGGCCTGGTGCCCCCTTCTGACCTGCAGACATACGCACATAATTAAAAAACCACAACAAACCCTCCAAAACAAAAACAAAAACATAGCCTGTCTCTAAAAAAGAAAAAAATCAAAGGAGCCTACAGGAGGCCTGTCAACTCAAAGGCTGGACACTCTAGGGAGCAGCTCTGATTTCACATGGGTGGCAGGGACTGCAGTAGTATCCTTGACGTCCTGGAACTGAGAGAGGACAAGATCCAGGGGAACCTTAGGTTTAGAAGAAGCTTTTCCCATAGTGGAAATTACTTCATTCATAACCACAACAAGGAGGCTCACAACAAGCAAACAAAAATGAGGAGACATAAAGTCGGCAGACACAGATGGGGAGATGTTGTGCATTGGGTAATGTGACCCCGTACCAGTTCCAAAGGGTCATGGCCTTTTGCCAGAGGAGGAATCGAAACTTCCACTGTTTTCTTCTGGCTCTGAGATTAGAAGCCTGTTCACCAGGTCTCTTTGAGCCCCAGATTGTCCAGACACTAGATACCAGATGAAACCCAGAAACTTACCAATTGGTAAAAACAGTACAATAAAGTCTGCCAGAGACTTGGGTGTACCCCCAGGACCAGGTTTGCATGAGGTCCCGGGTTCGGTAACAAAAATGT
>NW_026068147.1:36159-37654 GCF_014885135.2 Alexandromys fortis | reverse complement strand
TTCTTTAAGATGAGACTGAAGATGAACTCTGGACTCAGAGTGTGACTGCGTGACTGTCAGTGATGTTTGCTCTTCCGCAGTGAGATGTGTCTGTCCTGAGCCCGAGGCTCAACCTTCAGTCAGTGTGCTGCCAATGGGCTGCTGTGTAGGAGGATGGAGTGATTCTTTTGGACAGGTCTGATTCTGCCAAATTATGGAAATCCTGGCTCCCAATTCTGATGCTTTGGAGGAGTTTGGATCTTATGATTGGGGAGTCACCAGAGGCTCTAAGTAAAAAGGGACCTCTTGATCTGTTTCTCAGGACATTTCTGGTGGCTGTGTTCTTACAGACAGTCCACCTGAGAGACAGCTCTCAGTCAGGAGGACCAGACGCCATGAAGCAGAGGGGACGGTCAGGGCAATTTGGGAATTGGCAGGTCTTTGTGACTAAGAAGGAAAGGAGATACAGTCACAGGGAAAGGGCTAAAGGTGGCTCTGAGCTGTCTGCTTTATGCTCAGGGGTGGATCAGCTAAGGACAAGGGTTCAGATGGCTGGGACTGAAATGTGAACTGAGTTTGGCTTATATTGGATGGGGAACCTATGGGCTCTCTAACCACAGAGCTCCCAGGCAGTTTGAAGAGACTGATGCTCTAGGAGGCTGAGGGAGAAGAGGGTGAGCGCAGAGGGTCTCTGGTTGTATGGGGAATTGCAGGCTTGTCCGCAGTCATAAGGCACATGGATGTGTGCCTCTCCCAACCATTTCTTTAGTGATTTAGAGTGATTTGATTTTGGAATATGACTAGATATTCTTAGCCCAACATACAACATAAATCACCAGGGAGAAGCAGGGAGAGGATGAGAGGAGGGTTGAAAAAAAAAACCACACAAACAAACCAGGTGTTCTAGAAAAACAATAACAAGGAAGAGGAGAAGATGAAACTGCACACTATAAAAATTTTAATGTTCTTTATAAATCATAAAGTCCAGTGTAAATGTGATAGCTCTGTTGAGACCACAGTGTCCATGAGTCACATCCAGGTGGGGTGTGGCTACGAGGACAATGGGAAGTCCCCTAGTAGGATGATGCTGAGATCTGCAAAGGTTCCTTGCCCTCATCACTCAGTTCATTTGCCCTCCTGTGCAATGAGCTTCATAGATTCACATTACTGCATCAAATAGTCAACAGATGTGTTCACAGCACATGCTTACTGGACACTGTGCTACACTCCACGATCTCATGTGGTCCTCCCAGTGGCAAATGAACATTTGGTGATCCTCAGTGTGCAGAGGAGGGGACTAAGCAATCATTGGCCGAGGCCTCACAGTTGGTGTGCTCTAGTCAGAGCCTGAAGTCAGGCTGTCTCTCAATAGTTGTACATGATTTGGCAGTTCTACATTTAATTGCTATGTTTTAAGATAGGACGGTGGGTGCAATATGGGTGTAACAAGTGTGTAAGTGTGTGTGTGTGTGTGAGAGAGAGAGAAAGAGAGAGAGAGAGGGAGGGAGGGAGGGGG
>NW_026068147.1:30238-32416 GCF_014885135.2 Alexandromys fortis | reverse complement strand
TGTGGGTGTTGCCTTGCACCAGCTGAAGCTAAGGCTCCCCAAACACTGATGTTTGAGACCCACTGAGCTGGCTGACTGGGCTGGAGAAGACAGTGGGATCTGGGCTTCTTGGGTCTCATTCCTCTGTGAAGTCACCAAGAGGGTCAGTGTTTAAATGACTGGGCTCTTGCAGGGGTTCAGGGATTTAGTGGAGGACCCTGCAGGCCCTTCCAGATGTCGTCTCTCATTCTTATTTCCATTTCCCCCTTCCCCCTTCCACTCTTTCCTGCCACTGTGCTTTGTGGGCAGTCTCACTCCTCTGCTTGTCCCAGGGCCTCATCACCTGGATAGGGACAAATGTGGGGGAGGGAGAGAAACCATCTCGCACAGGGCTTGGTGTTCAGTGGGGGGTTCCAGGGACATGCCTTTCAGTGGGTTTCGCTGGGCTCCCTGCACTGGTGTGGAGTTGCACACGAAGCTTAGCTGCTTCTCAGCATAGGCACTGCAGAAGGTCGATGGGGAACAGTGACATTGCAGCCAGAGATGTAAAGCAGAGAGGCTGTCGGGGTAGCCACGGGCTGTGTCCCCAAGGTCCCTGGCCAGGCAGTCCAGAAGAGCAGGAGGATGAGGCATCTCTTCCTGCAGCCTTGTCCAGTAGTATTTTGAAGAACAAAGGAGTTCTATTCACCCCTTGGATGAGGACACTATCTTATGCAGTTTATTTTTTTGGTTGTTTACCATCCTTGCTTCAGGTGATCCAGAAGGAAAGAGATGCCTGCTTCCATATCAGATGAGCTTCCAATTTCCTTTGCCACCGTACCCGTCCCTCCTCCTCTGTAATGGTTGGATCTGGGGATCTACTGGAGTGAAGGTTTGTGTTCATCTTATTTCTCCAGTTCCTATGCTGTGGTTAGTTTTAAGTAGGCAGGGGCAAGGCGTGTTCTGTCTAAAAGTTGTTTTTCTCCCAGGTGCTGCATCGCTCTGATGAGAAAATTGAGTTCTGTTAATGTTTTTGACTCTTTGAACAGCTCTGTCTCTGTGAATTGAAAATGACTTTCTGGTGTGCTTAGGTGGGTGGGCCCACTGACCCTGAGAAAGGAGGCCCCATTGAAAATTCTTTGTCAATGTAAGACTCCTGATGTTTTGTATACACACGACCTGCCTTCCTGTTTTTGGGCTGAAGCATTTGGTTTCCAGAGTGTGTTGTGATTGCTCTTTAAATTTCTTGGCCTGTGGTTTCCCAAAATAAGCATCAAGAGGTTCTTCTCGCTGCCACCATGGCTTCTGATTCATATTTTTCCTTCACTTCGAGTCCTGTAAAGATTCCAGTTTCCCAACACTCATGCACATTGAAAATTGCAGTTATACATTTTTGTGTTGGCTAATATTTTCTGAGGATCTTTCATAACATATATGTGAACCGATATAGTATCCTAATGTCTTCTACATCACAGCCACGTAAGGGTTTAAGGTGGTGTCTTGGTGTTTGTGGGGTAGTCAGGGTGTGGGTCAGTGGCAGTTGAGGTGGAGCGGAAATGATTCAGGAGCTATTCTTGCATTTTTATGCAACTTCCTCATAACTTGCAGGTGTTAGAGCTTGATGTTCAAACTTTCCTTAATCCAAATTGCAAAATACCTTGTTTCTTCTTGGATGTGTATTGTGGGAAGCACCAGGAAGGTAGAGTTGAAATACCCAGAACTTTCTGAACATTCTGAAGTCTCAGAAACTGGGTGTTACCTGTTCTGATCTAACTACTTTTTATAACTATTTATTTTTAGCTTACGTATATTATTACTCTCTGTTTGAAGTTGTCATATCCCCTGCAATTGGAGTTACAGACAGCCATGAGCTACCATGTGGGTGTTGGGAATTGAACCCAGGTCCTGTGGAAGAGCAGCCAGTGCTTTTAACTGCCGAGTCATCTCTCCAGCCCTCCTGATCTCACTACTTGTAGGTCTGTGTGTAGGAAGTAGAGGATATGACAGTTTCTGTGGCAGAAGGAATATTGGACAAGCAGAAAAGTAGTTGGATTTGTGCTTTGTTTTCATGTGCTTAATATTTAGGCATACCAGTCTTTAAACATAGTTTTCCTAGGGACGGGAGAGATGACTCGGTCATTCAGAGCACTTGCTGCTGTTGTAGAAACCCGGGTTAGAGTCTCAGCACCACCTGGTGACCCACAACTATCCACAGCCCTT
>NW_026068147.1:19953-24145 GCF_014885135.2 Alexandromys fortis | reverse complement strand
ATTTTTTGGCTTTTTGAGACAGGGTTTCTGTGTATCTTTGTCCTAGAACTCACTTGGCTGTCCTTGAGCTCACAGAGATCTGCCTGTCTCTGCCCCTCCAGTGCTGGGATTAAAGGTGTGCTACCACACCTTGAACTCAAGAGATCTGTCTGCCTCTGCCTCCCAGGCATTGGGATAAAAGTGTGTGCTACCACAACTTGAACTCACAGAGGTCTGTTTGCCTCTGTCTTCCAAGTGTTGGAATTAAAGGAGTGTGCCACCACACCCAACTACTCTCTTTCTTTCTGTTTTATTTTCAAGCCTGCATATATTTTTAAACACACAGTAAATTATTTAGAGGTATTCTTTGTCTTTGAATCTCTTTTTACTGTATATCTCTCTTTTTCTGACCACATGAGTGTTTAATTTGCTAAGCAACATGAGTAGGATTAAAGCTGTGGCGTTGATGGCTGGATCCAGCCCATTCCTTAGCTTTCTGAGATTCCATGTAGTATGGAGGAGCAGGCTGCATCCCGCTGCCTGGCTAGTTTAACCTCTGAAATAACCACACAGAAATTGTATTAATTAAATTACTGCCTGGCCCATTAGCTCTAGCCTCTTATTGGCTAACTCTGACATCTTGATTAACACACTTCTATTAATGTGTATCACCACGTGACTGTGGCTTACCAGCAAGATTCTAACCTACATCCGTCCATCTCAGGCCGGGGATTTATGGTGTCTTTTACATTGCCCTTTGTCCCAGCATTCTGTTCTGTCTTCCCCTGCCTATCTAAGTGCTTGAGCTTATCAAAAGGCCAAGGCAGTTTCTTTATTCAACCAATGAAAGCAACACAAATACAGAAGGACATTCTACATCATTTCCCCTTTTCTGTTTAAACAAAAAGAAGGCTTTAACTTTAACATAGTAAAACTACATATAACAAAACAGTTATCAAGCAAGAATAAAGTTACAATATTTATATCTATTTTATCTTTTATCATAACAATGGAAAACCATAACTGTAACTATCTATTCATCAACTCTATCAAAGACTCCAGAAGGATATAATATTACCTAAATGAGAAGTAAAGCAACTTCCAAAACTCTAGAAATGACAGAGACATCTCACTGCCTGGACAGCCACCCAAAGTTCTTTTATACTGTTGGGGCATCCATCATTGGCCTTCAGGCCCATATTTTCCAGCAGACATTTCCATGAAGCAGGAAGTTTCGAAGACAGTTCAGTCATTTTCTTCTGTATCCTGCAGAATATCTCGCAGACTCTTTCATGAATTAGGAACCCCAAAGGAACATCTCACCATTAGTCAAGTTCAGCAGTCCTCTCTCTGTGGGTTCTTTATGTCCAGTTTATGCAACAGTCAAGGCAAGATCAGTTTCTTGCCCAAATGGCTAACTAACTTCATAAAGAGCCTCTTCGATGCTCATTTTCCTCTTGAAGTAGATTGGTGCTGCCAGGAGCAGACGTATCTCATTGTCATGAAAAGCCCTAAGTTATTAAAACATTTAAATGCTATATTTTGTAGTCTTTGAAAGATATGAAGAATGCCTATCTAACTAAAATATATCTCTACATATCTAGAAAATCTAACTAACATGACTACAAGCTTGACTATTATTGATGATTATCCATTAACAACCTATATTTCCTAATTAAACGTTACAATTTTAAATGAACTACACAATCACAATACTTTAATCAAGATCAGAAATACATATACATGTAACAAAATTGACCTGAAATTTATATCAATAAAGCAAAGATCCATACCAATGCAAATTATTCATATCTATATCATATCCCCCTTTAAATGTAAAAGAACATTTATAAACAATATTTGGGAATATGGTCATAGTTTTTTCTCTCCAAACTGCTTCATGCTATATGGGGGCACTGTTAATCAGGTCTTTTATGGTGTATTCTGTTTTCTAGTTCCTCTCAGTCAGCAGTTGAGTAAAGTAATTTTTTGAGGGTGTTCAGAGCTACCTTCCAGGAGGGCGTGGTCTATCATACCATATTGGTCTAGAAGTAATCCACAGGGTCTCATCTTCTGTAAAAACAAAAGAAGAACCTCTTTTCCAAAGCATCATATCCTTAGACCCAAATTTTGAAGTCATAATACCTTTATAATATCCATGCTGGTTTAGCTTAGCAGACCACACAATGAAACATCTCTCTGTACTTAGCTCCTTTACAGTCAAAAAATTCAAAGAAAACACAATAATATACAAATCCAGACTCTCTGTGAATTTTCCATTTTTACGTGGCTTATTTTTCTTTACTTCTTTTAATCTATGACTATCTGTACTCTGTCTCTTTAAAGATTTTACCTCTTTTTTAAGCATTAAATTTATATTATGACTCTGTATACTCTTTATCTTTTCTCTCCCAAGCCTATGTGCTTTATCTAACACTATGATCCATTTAGAGGTCTTTTATGTCTGAATCTGTCCTTATTGCATTGTGTGTAATTCTGTACCATCCCAGAAGCACTTCTTAAAATGCTAAGCACTACTTAAAAACTTAAGTTATGCCATGTAAGGGTAATACGATACTGCCTGTTTTCTGCCCAGTCTAAACATTAACTGAGCTGTTATTATGATAATTAGGATAGTTCCTGCCTTAGATCAGCACAGTTCAGCATGGAGGAGTTGCTCCTGCCTCAGAGCCATTTGGTGCCCCTGAGCCATGCACAGTTTGAGGTACACAGCAATCCACATTGCCATCAAAAAAGCCATAGTAATTTACTCACAAAACTCCATTCAAATGCTCTGTCTCCTGCAAGAGACAGAGGTTGTGCTGGTGGCCCAGCCCAGAAACTGGTATTTCAAAACCATCACTTTCTAGTAGGTAGCGTTGAGCTACGGGCATGGTCTCAGCTACTTTACTCCCAACCCCAAGTGGGCACACAAACATCCGAGCCCACGAATACTCCATAGCCCGAGTTTGTACTGGCAGCAGGGCCCAGGAAGCCTTGTTTTAAAATGGCGCAAGTATTTTTTTATTGCTGAGTCAGGAAAATCTCTCTGGGGCAGCCCTTTAGCAAACAGCAAAAGGTTGTATTAAACTCTCCTTTTTAAGCCATCTTAGGTTTTACATTGAGTTAGTAGACTAGGTTGGAGTGCCACTCTGTAGTATGGAGGAGCGTGCTACATCCCGCCGCCCTGCTAGCTAAACCCCTGAAATAATCACACAGAAATTGTATTAATTAAATCACTGCCTGGCCCATTAGCTCTAGCCTCTGTTGGCTAACTCTGATATCTTGATTAATGCACTTCTATTAATGTGTATTTCCACGTGACTGTGGCTTACCGGCAAGATTCTAACATACGTTCATCTCAGGCCAGAGATTTATGGCATCTTTCACATTGCCCTTTGTCCCAGTATTCTGTTCTGTCTTCTCCACCTATCTAAGTGCTTGGCCTATCAAAAGGCCAAGGCAGTTTCTTTATTCAACCAATGAAAGCAGCACAAATACAAAAGGACCTCCTACATCAATTCCAGTCACATGGTGGAGGTACTGGCTGTAGCTGTGTTTATTGCCACAACTCTATGGTGTTTCAAAATTCCTGACAGCAAGCAAGCTGCAGCACTGTGGTCACAAAACACATTCAAATGCTTCTTAGTCAGACCGCCTGCCTGGAAGAATCAGAGTTTGCCCTGGAAGGACAGCCCAGAAATCAGGCATTTTAAAACAGCATGGCCTTTTTCCTGAAAACCAAAACTCATGCTGTCAGCATTTATCAACACCATTTAATTGTTTCATGGCAGGAAATTTTAAAGAGATGCATGGTTTTGCAACTAAAGTTGAGTCAGGAAGCCTCTCTTAAATGAGAGTGCTTGCTTGACTCTAGGAAGCAGAACAAACCCGAGAAACTGCTGCTACCAAGAATTCATGCTTTACTCTATTCTTTTCTGTCTAGAATTACTTCCAAAGCTCTTTTAGGTATTATGTGGATGAGTTGTCCTTGTGGGCACCATTTGTAACATGAGGGCCTGCTTGTTGGGGTTTCTGTCCTGCCCAATTCTGGACTATGAATGTTCTTATTTTCTTAAAAAAAAAAGAAAGGAAATGGTGTGGGACAGTTCTGTATTCCGTCAATTATGTTTTAAATAAACGCTGATTCACCAGTAGCCAGGCAGGATGTATAGTCGGGACAACCAGCCAGGAAGTAGAGGCGTGACAACAA
>NW_026068147.1:13347-16225 GCF_014885135.2 Alexandromys fortis | reverse complement strand
AATTTTATTATTTCACCCTGAATGACACAGTCTAAACTACACTGTAATGTTTGCCTTTGTTCTCAAGCATATTTTCTAAGATGGTGGAACTACAGTGTGGAGAACGACGTACATATATCAGAGATGTTCTCTGGGGATCTCCAAACTGTGGGCTTTTTTGTTTATCTTTTATCTTTTTATTGAAAATATAAGACATTGTATAGCCAGATAGTGGTGACACATGCCTTTAATTTCCACACACAGAGGCTGAGACAGGTGGTTCTCTGAGTCTACAGAGACTCAGCTTGGGCCACAGAGTGAGTTTCAGGACAGTCAAGACCACAAAGGAAAACCCTGTCTTTGGGGAAAAAAGATATCATACATAAGAGGTTTCCTTATGGAATCTTTATGCATTGGTGTCTTTATTCTTTGTTCTAATTTATTCCCCTTCTTCAGGACCCTACCACATCTGGCTGTTTCCTTTCCTTCAGTTCCCTTTCCGCTTTCATGTTATGTGTATACCCTGACTTCCTTTCTTTCTCCCTTCTTTAAGATCTCTCCCCCACCTCTCATGATCCACCCTTAGTTCATTGCTTACACACAGATCATTTTAAATCTAGGTTTTGCATGTGAGAGAAAACTTGTGACATTTTTCTGAGTCTGGTTTATTTTGTTTAACATGATTTCCAGTTCTATCCAATTTCCTGTGAGCATCATGGTTCCATTTATCTTAATGGCTGAATAAAATTCCATTACATGTATGCACCACTGTTTCTCAAACCTTCTGTTGGGAACATTTAGGCTGTTTCTTTTTCCTGGCTACTGTGACCAGTACAGCAGTAATCACATATGCACCTGCATCTCAGCTGACTTGAGTCTTTCAGGCAGATGACTAAGAGTGGGCTAGCTCTGTTCTAAGTTTAGTTTTTTGAGAAACTGTCATAGTGATTTACACAATGGGTGCTATGTGAAATCTGTCAGCCTGTAGCCTATGTTACCTGCCCACTTGGGTGTGGCCTCTTATTCTATAAATGCCAATGTAAAGCATGCTCCCTCTCTCTTCTGGCTGTGTGATTCGGTTGCTGTTTCCTGTTCGAGCAGAGGACTGTGATCTGTGACTCTACCCATAAATAAATAACCCTTTCTTATACTCAATTCTGAGCTAGTTTGGGATTTCTTTTTAGCTTCTGTCTTCAAATGGGTGCACCAGTTTACACTCCCATGAGCAGTGCATGTAAGGTTTTCCCCTTCCACATCCTCAGCAGCATCTGCTGTCCTTAGTTTTGTTGATGATGCCATTCTTACTGATGAGATGTGTTCTCACAGCAGTTTCCTGTGCATTTACCCTGATGGCTAAGAATTTTTCAGGTGTTATTTTTGCATTTATGTCTTTTATTTCTGAGAACTGTCTATTTAGGTCTGTAGCTCATTTATTGATAATACATTTTTGGTGTGTTTAGTCAATATCTCTTTTCCTCCTCCTCCTCCTCCTCTGCCTCTGGTGGGGTGATACAATTTATACTATGTTCTTTAATCAATTGTAGACCAGGCTGGCCTCAGATTCACTATGTCAAGGATGAGCTCAGACTTCTGATCCTCTTGACTCTACTTTTCAAGTGCTGGGTTACAGATGTGCACCAACCATGCTCAGCTGCATGATGTCTTGTGATCTAACTTAGGGATTCCTGCATGCAAAGCCAGAACTTTATGAGGTGACCTACAACTGCAGTGCCATTTATACATACTCTTAGCTTTGGTCTTTGATCATTTATAGAAGTCTGCAAGAATATATGTTTCCTATTTCTTATTGTAATTTATGTCATCATCTAGAACAGTGTAGTCTTTTACAGAAAGCTCTGGATTTTAAAAATTTTTTACTGGTGAGACACATCCTCCACAGTGACTGGGAATGACTGGGCCAATTTTTGCTTGGAGGCCTGTGAGAGGCCCCTCAAGGAGTTTCCCAATGGTATCCAGTTGCCTTGTCTGTCTGTTGTTGATCTGCATTCATTATTCCAATGTCAACCTTTGCGTCACCTTCTATATATACCTGAAAGATCAGTCCTCCTATTTTTGCCATTCCCAGAGGAGATATTATTCCTAGGAATTCCTTGTCTACAATCCCTCTCAGATGTTGGAATTTTGATGTCTCCTCATTACTTGGAAATTTCTTATCCTACCCAAGATTCAAAATTATAGTCAAATGTCTCAATGTTCATTGTGTGCAGGATCCATTCATCCATAGGTGCGCATCTAACCTTTAAAGACACAAGTATCTTTTTGCATTCTAAGTTGACATTTTCAAAAGCCAGAGATTTATTTTAATTATCTAGCATCTGGGCCTGTTACTCCTATTTGTAAAGCCTTAGTTAATCTTTGTAAAAAGTCACTAAAGTATTGTCTCTGGCCCAGTTTAACCCTGGTATATGATTCAATTAATTTTCTTGGTTATTGAATCCTATCCAAAGCATTTAAGGTGGCTTTGTGGCATAGGGACAAGATTTGTTCATCATAAAAAACTTGAACCTGTGGGTCAACATAAGGGCCTTTACCAAGAATTTGATCTTGGGAAGTCTCAAGGCCTTTTGCTTTTCCCTGTTGTTCCAAAATTTTCACTTCTTCTCTGAAATAACATCTAAATATCAGTGCTGGTCCATCATCGACTGATGAAACTAACTGAATCCAGTCATGTGGCTTTGCTTTGATGCTAAAAACCCAAGTTTTTATCACCTCCCTAACAAATGCAGAATGCAAGCCATAAGATACTATTGCTTGCTTAATTTCTTTTAGATCATTCATTACTATAGGTATCCATCTACCTGCTTTGGATCCTTTTGGGCCTTTAGAACTTGATGCTTTGTCAGAGTAGATTACAGGGTAGGAAGTTAAAACCCTGGGT
>NW_026068147.1:5332-8796 GCF_014885135.2 Alexandromys fortis | reverse complement strand
AATTCTCACATCTTGATTAACCAATTTTTAATAATCTGTGTATAGCACCATGGGGTGGCTTATCAGGGAAGATCTTAACCTGCGTCTGTGTAGGATAGGAGAATCATGGCGACTGCCTGACTCAGCTTTCTTTCTCCCAGCATTCTGTTCTGTCTATTCTGCCTATCTAAGCTGCTGTCTTATCAAAAGGGCCAAGGCAGTTTTTTTATTAACCAATGAAATCAACACAAAACAGATGACTCTCCTCTATCACAAAAGCATTTGTTCAACTATGTTCATAGCAGCATTATTTGTAATAGTCAGAACCTGGAAACAACCTGGATGCCCCTCAACTGAAGAATGGATAAAGGATGGATAACATGTGTCAGATCTACACATTAGAGTACTACTCAGCGGTAAAAACAATGATATCTTGAATTTTGCATGCAAATGGATGGAATTAGAAAACACTATCCTGAGTGAGGTAACCCAGACACAAAAAAATGAATATGGTATGTACTCACTCATAAGTGGATTCTAGCCATAAACAAAGGACATTGATGATCTAGTTCATGATCCTAGAGAAGCTAAGAAATAAGGTTAACCCAAAGTAAAACATATATAGACTGACCTGGGAATTGGGAACAGACAAGATCTCCTGACAAAATTGAAAGCTTGGGGGTGGGTGTAGAAGGAAGGGGAGAACTGAGGAGAACTTGAGGGAATGGGATAATTGAGATGGAGGAAAGACAGACGTGAGAGCAAAGAAAGAGATATTTTGATTGAGGAAGCCATTATAGAGTTAGCAGGAAACCTGGCTCTAGAAAAATTCCCAGGAATCCACAAGGATGACACAAGCTAAGACCCTAAGCAATAGAGGAGAGGATGCCTGAACTGGCCTTGCCCTATAGTCAGATTGATGATTATCTTAAATATCACCATAGAACCTCCATCCAACAACAGATGGAAACAGAGTCAGAGAATCACATCAGAGCACTGGACCGAGCTCCCAAAATCCAGTTGAATAGTCGAAGGAGTGAGGATATGAGAAAGGAGTTCAAGACCATTAGGAGATCACCCACGGAGACAGTTTGCCTGAGCTAATGGGAGTTCACCAACTCCAACTGGACTGGGAGTGAAAGAGCATGGGATCAAATTAGTCCCTCTGAATGTGGTTGACAGTTGGGGCAGACTGAGGGGCCACTGACAGTGGCACTGGGATTTGTCTCTACTGCATTACTGGCTTTTGGGATCCTATTCTCTTTGGATGTATACTATGCTCAGCCTAGATGTATTAGAGAGGGCCTTGGACTTGCCACAGGGCAGGGTGTCTTGCCCTCTCTTAGGAATGGAGGGGAAAGAGGTGAGAGGGTGTGTGGAGGGAGTGGGAGGAGGGGAAGGGGTGGGAATTTGGATTGATATTTTTTAAAGTAATAAAATAGTAATAAAAATTTAAATGTGTTGATTTGTGCCTTTGTTTCAGTGCTGTGACTTTGTTTCTGAGGTGCTGGCCTCAGTCTCCAATGCTTCATCATGCCAATCTGGCACCCTCTCTCGGGGCTACTCTCTAGTCTATGCATTTCTTTCTTTGGTTGTTTTGGTTTTGTTTTTATTTTGTTTTATTTCATTTTGTTTTGCATTAAGGGCCTTCCAATGTAGCCTAAGCTGGTCCCAAACAGTTGGGCTCAAGCCATCCTGCTGTATTGCATTAACCTCCTCACTAACCACCATGTCAGCTTGCACCCTGAGTTTTGGTAATTGTGAAATTGCCATCTGAATTATGGTGTCTGATTTGACTCCCAAATCTCTTTGAATACCTTTGCAGTATATCCCACCTTGAAGTGTCAATTCGTTTTAAAAGTCATAAAAAATTTTATGTGTATGGGTGTTTTGTGTGCATGTTCTCCTGTGCACTACGCCACTATGTGCCTTGGTGCCCAAGGAATCTAGAAGAGTCTTGCTTCCCTAGAACAGGAATTACAGATGGCTGTGATCCACCATGTGGGTGCTGGGAATGGAACATGGGTTCTTTGGAAGAACAACCAGAGCCATTAACCTGCACTGTCTTGTCAGCCCCCCAAGTGTGAATTCTTAGCACTATAAATTAGAATTACGTACTCTTGGCAATTTCAATGTCATCATGTGCTCTTTGTATGTGTGGCTTTCTGTGCATAGGGCAATATTGTCAAACTTTATCTTAAACTTATTTTAGGTGTGTGTGTGCGCATATGTGTGTGTGTGCCGTGCATTCGCAGTACATGTGCACACATCCACAGAGGCAAGAAGAGGATGTTTCATTCTCTGGTACTGGAGTCACAGGTGGTTGTGAGCCACCTCCACATGTGTTGGGGATCTCTTTGCTAGAGCAGCAAGTATTCTTATTTCTGGAGTCATCTCACCACTTCCGCATCTTCTGTTTCTTGAGATGGTGTTCTCCTCTGTTTAGGATGACTTAGACCTTCTGCGCTCAAGTGCTGAGGTGTGTGCCTCAGTAACCAGCAGGATTCATAATTCCATTTTACACAGTTATCTCTAACAGTAGCTGAGAATTTTATCCTGTGGACATATGATGATCTGTTCAGTTTCTCTATTGATGGAGTTTTAAAATTATTGATTTTTATGAATTATGATGCTGTGAACATTCATGTACAACTCATTGTGTGCCTGTTTATGTGTTTTTTTGATAAATATCTAATGATCCAATGAGATTCCTAGGTTGTAGAAGTGTGTGTTTGACTTTATGAGAACTTACCAAACTTTCCTCCCGAGTGCTTGTACCAGTGTGCACTCCTAGTGCCACGAGTGTGCTAGTCATTCCTATGCTCACAGTCCTGGTACTGTCAGTCTTTCAAATGGTAGCTATTTGTCAGCCATGTCTTCCCGAGGACCCTTCTGTTTGCACCTTGCAGAAACAGCTCACTACATGCCCGTCACACTGAGTTCTCTCTCAGCCTCTAATGTCTCCGTCTTCTCTGTGCTTCAGGTCACTGTTTCCTGACATGTAGGGTGTGGGAATCACAAGGGAGTTTTCTAGAACACCCAAGCCCAAGTCCCATGAACATACTGTCCCTTCTTCCCCAGGATGGAATATAGGTTTATGCAAGATGATAAATTCCCTCAATGATGTACGGCCCTAACTAAAAGCCATTGCCCAGCTTCTACTTACTCCAGCAGGGGGCCTCTTGACCATTGTCACAGTTTCTCTTCCCATTGCTGTGCTAAGACAGAAAAGCGACTTTGGTATTTATTCAGGCTCACATTTGAGGGGTACAGTCCATCATGGAGGGAGCTAATGTGGCAGGAACTTGAATCACCAGGACGTATCACATCCACACTCAGGGAACAGAGAATGGCGAATGCATGCTGTTACTCAGCTTGTCTCTCCCCGCACACAGTGCAGGGCACACTGCACAGGGAATTGGCCCCTCACAAGTAATTTGATTTACCCATGTCGATTTCTGTAACGAGACAATCCTCACAGACAC
>NW_026068147.1:0-4578 GCF_014885135.2 Alexandromys fortis | reverse complement strand
TGCTTCATCATGCCAATCTGGCACCCTCTCTCAGGGCTACTCTCTAGTCTATGCATTTCTTTCTTTGGTTGTTTTGGTTTTGTTTTTATTTTGTTTTATTTCATTTTGTTTTGCATTAAGGGCCTTCCTATGTAGCCTAAGCTGGTCCCAAACAGTTGGGCTCAAGCCATCCTGCTGTAGTGCATTAGCCTCCTCACTAACCACCATGTCAGCTTGCACCCTGAGTTTTGGTAACTGTGAAATTGCCATCTGAATTATGGTGTCTGATTTGACTCCCAAATCTCTTTGAATACCTTTGCAGTATATCCCACCTTGAAGTGTCAATTTGTTTTAAAAGTCATAAAAAATTTTATGTGTATGGGTGTTTTGTGTGCATGTTCTCCTGTGCACTACGCCACTATGTGCCTTGGTGCCCAAGGAATCTAGAAGAGTCTTGCTTCCCTAGAACAGGAATTACAGATGGCTGTGATCCACCATGTGGGTGCTGGGAATGGAACATGGGTTCTTTGGAAGAACAACCAGAGCCATTAACCTGCACTGTCTTGTCAGCCCCCCAAGTGTGAATTCTTAGCACTATAAATTAGAATTATGTACTCTTGGCAATTTGAATGTCATCATGTGCTCTTTGTATGTGTGGCTTTCTGTGCATAGGGCAATATTGTCAAACTTTATCTTAAACTTATTTTAGGTGTGTGTGTGCGCATATGTGTGTGTGTGCCCGTGCATTCGCAGTACATGTGCACACATCCACAGAGGCAAGAAGAGGATGTTTCATTCTCTGGTACTGGAGTCACAGGTGGTTGTGAGCCACCTCCACATGTGTTGGGGATCTCTTTGCTAGAGCAGCAAGTATTCTTATTTCTGGAGTCATCTCACCACTTCCGCATCTTCTGTTTCTTGAGATGGTGTTCTCCTCTGTTTAGGATGACTTAGACCTTCTGTGCTCAAGTGCTGAGGTGTGTGCCTCAGTAACCAGCAGGATTCATAATTTCATTTTACACAGTTATCTCTAACAGTAGCTGAGAATTTTATCCTGTGGACATATGATGATCTGTTCAGTTTCTCTATTGATGGAGTTTTAAAATTATTGGTTGTTATGAATTATGATGCTGTGAACATTCATGTACAACTCATTGTGTGCCTGTTTATGTGTTTTTTTGATAAATATCTAATGATCCAATGAGATTCCTAGGTTGTAGAAGTGTGTGTTTGACTTTATGAGAACTTACCAAACTTTCCTCCCGAGTGCTTGTACCAGTGTGCACTCCTAGTGCCACGAGTGTGCTAGTCATTCCTATGCTCACAGTCCTGGTACTGTCAGTCTTTCAAATGGTAGCTATTTGTCAGCCATGTCTTCCCGAGGACCCTTCTGTTTGCACCTTGCAGAATAGCTCACTACATGCCCGTCACACTGAGTTCTCTCTCAGCCTCTAATGTCTCTGTCTTCTCTGTGCTTCAGGTCACTGTTTCCTGACATGTAGGGTGTGGGAATCACAAGTGAGTTTTCTAGAACACCCAAGCCCAAGTCCCATGAACATACTGTCTCTTCTTCCCCAGGATGGAATATAGGTTTATGCAAGATGATAAATTCCCTCAATGATGTACGGCCCTAACTAAAAGCCATTGCCCAGCTTCTACTTACTCCAGCAGGGGGCCTCTTGACCATTGTCACAGTTTCTCTTCCATTGCTGTGCTAAGACAGAAAAGCGACTTTGGTATTTATTCAGGCTCACACTTGAGGGGTACAGTCCATCATGGAGGGAGCTAAGGTGGCAGGAACTTGAATCACCAGGACGTATCACATCCACACTCAGGGAACAGAGAATGGCGAATGCATGCTGTTACTCAGCTTGTCTCTCCCCGCACACAGTGCAGGGCACACTGCACAGGGAATTGGCCCCTCACAAGTAATTTGATTTACCCATGTCGATTTCTGTAACGAGACAATCCTCACAGACACTCTCGTAGGTTAGCTTTCATAGATGATCTCACAGGTGTGCCTAGGGGCTTGTCTCCTGGGTGACTCTAGATTCTCTCAGGATGACAGTTGACCCTGACCACCACAACTACCCATTAATGGCATTGGCAGATTTAACATCACCAGTGTTTGCATTCCCTTGCAGACCAATTCAATTAGATGATATGAATGGGGTCTGGGCATATCTAACTATTCCTCAGGGATGCCAACATGTAGCCATATTTTCCCGTTTTCCATTGGATTTCTCTGTACTCTCCCTCTGTGTTTTAGGGATTGAACACAGAGCCTCAGACTCCTGGGCAAGTGCTGTGTTCCTGAACTGCGCCTCAGCCTTTATTTCTCTGTGTATGTGAGGTATTTGTCCCTTTCAAATTTTGTGTTATTTTTGTGTCTTCTGAATTAGGGATTTTTGTTTGCTAGAGAAAGGACCCCATCTGAGAAGATAGAGATTTTCTGTATCTTTCAGCAATACATAAGCTTGTCACCAGGAAAACATTGTCTACCACACAGTTGTGTCCTTCCTGAATCTGATGTCCTCACTTGAATGCTCTAGTGTTTGATCTATGCGAAGTTGCTTATGATGAAGGGTGACCACAACGAATGTAATGGAGAAATCGTGCTGCTTGGTGTCCATCTGTAGGCCTAGCATTGGGACTAAGAATTTTATGCATACATATGGTAGAGGCACAGGGATGTATCAGAGACACATCTAATGAGAACTGAGAATGGTGAAGAAGTAAGAACATGCTTTACATATAACATATGTGTAGGTGAAAAAAATTTTTAAAAAATACAGTAAGGGGGCTTTAAGGTCTGGTGTTCATGCCTTTAATCTTAGCACTTGGGAGGCAGAGGCAGGCAGATTTTTGTGAGTTTAAGGCCAGCCTGGTGTACATAGTGAGTTCCAGATCAGCCAGAGCTACACAGGGAGACTCTGTTTCAAAAACAAACAAACACACACTCAAAATAAGTCTAAAACAAAGAAATCCATGTGCTGAGGGTGATGAGCTCTTTGTATGAGTATTTATGAGGAGGCATGCACCATGAGTTCCAGGAAGAGGTAGGGGCTTGAGATACACATGCCGGAGCCATCTGCAGATGCCTTTGGAGCTGAGCAAAGGGTGGGCACACGAAGCATCTGAGGTCTGACTTGTGTCAGAATGCTGTATGTTAGTGGTGGATGCAAAACAAATGACCCAAAAAGAAGAGTTGCTTGTGGTTGTAGATGGTGTGAGGGTGACATAGCCCTTTGGATCCAAGAAGTGACAGTGGCTTCATGGTTCTTCCAGCATCTTGGGTATAGAAATGGGACAGGAGAAGGGCTGGCCACACAAGCATTGCCTTTGTTTACCAGGGAGGAAAAGGAGATGCCAGGGTAGCACTTGATGGAATTACTACACGGATCTTATTCAGGTCAGAGGTTTAAGAGGACAGGCAGGAAATTAGCAACGAGAAAGGGACAGGAAGTGATGGAGACAGTTCAGTGTGAGCCAACATGTGGAGGTTTCTGAGATGAACACTGCATTGCTGCCTTTGAGTGGCTGGAGCCACTTGGGTTGGAGGAATTGTTTACTGTGATGGAAAGGACCAGAGAGGCTCTTTGTTCCTGTAATCCCCCCTCTCTTAGAGGACTGTAAACAGCTCTTTCTGGGCAGCTCAGGGATTGGCTTGTTGCTTGCACGTATACTTTGTTAATAAATGTGCAGTGCATTTAGCTAATTCCTAGACAACTGTCGCGCCTGCCTCAACCAGCAAGGAAGACACAACACTGGAGCTCTTCTTGCAAGCAGTTTAATCAGGATCTTGTTCACAGTAATCTTTCTCCTTCTCTTTCTCTTTCTCTCTCTCAGGGCAAACCTCTCCCAGCCCTTAAAAACACACAGGCCGCCAACCCCGGATTGCCAGGTGGGAACCGCCCATAGGTCCACGCATATACAAGCAGCTGACAATCATTGCGTGATAATAGTATGAGTCAGGCCTTAGCCATATAAGGAGTTGATTATCACAGAAAGCACTCGCTTTCGGGATCTCGGAGGGCAGAAGCCAGCACCATCAGGTGCAGCTCCATGCAGCTCTCTATAGACAACTACATCAGAGAGCTACTGTACACTACTTAGCAGTAGGCTCACTCTGTCCCCCCATCCAGCAGCTGTCGTCTTCTACCTGTAAGGAAGACATTGTCTAGTTGGTACCAGGTAGGGATGTATCTCAGTGTAGAGCATTTGCCTAGTGCATGCAAGACCGTAGCATCCACCCTAAGCATGGCAAAAGCAGAAATAAACAAAATACAGAAAACCCCACAAAGTAGCATTAGAAATATGTGATATTTTATTATGAACATAGGGGAAATTTACAAATAACTCAGATTTGGCGTTAGCCAGGCAATTTTAAATAATCAAGAATAGAATTAATGAAGGAAAATATACACAGAATTTCTTTGAGCTGGAAGTCCCTGAGAGAAATCCCCAAGTACAAGAACTCCAGAATAACTGTCTTGGAAGACCCGTTAGGCACGGCATGAGAACAAACACTTAATATCCAATAAAACCCTTGATTAGCAGGCACAGGGTGGGGGTACGTCTTGAAGAGAGGATCCCTGA
>NW_026068146.1:2100279-2100798 GCF_014885135.2 Alexandromys fortis | reverse complement strand
AGTTTTTCAGTTGTTATCACAGTTCTGGTGGAATCATCATTGTGGGAATCCAGAATCCCTTTGGAGACTTCAAATGTTGCTGTTAGGTGTTGTCAGGTTCACTGCAGAAAACTTGGACATTTAAAATGTCATATGCAGCAGATCTCAAAGAGGTTAAAGAACCATACCTTGTTTTGTACATCCAGAGTACAAAAACTTAATTCCTAGTTACCAGATAGAGACTCAAACCTGAAATTATGTACAGGAAACTAGATGAAGCCCTTTCTAGAATCAGCTTAGAATTCTATATGACCATTAATATTATGATGAAAGTTTAAAAAAAATATATATAAATCTTATCAATTTTGAGATAATATTTATACCTCACGAAAATCTTTAAAGAGTCAAAAGGAAGCCAGGCGGTGGTGGTGCATGCCTTTAATCCCAGCACTTGGGAGGCAGAGGCAGGCGGATCTTTGTGAGTTCGAGACCAGCCTGGTCTACACGAGCTAGTTCCAGGACAAGCTCTAAAACCACAGA
>NW_026068146.1:2095378-2098237 GCF_014885135.2 Alexandromys fortis | reverse complement strand
GGCAATAAAATAGTCCCTTAATTTTTTCTTCTGTCCCATATCAGGTGGCTCTTCTGACATGAGACAGATTTTTGGATTTGAATTTAAAGAGCATGCTTGGGTTTATAGAAGAAGAACACCACACTCCAACTCTAACACCAGCTTTATTTTTAATTAGACTGGGACTACAAAATGGCCATTTGTATTATATATCTGTAGAGAACAGCAGAAACAAATATTTGGGAGGATTTATGAAATTTTATCCTGTAGGAAATGTGATATACCAATAGGCCAAATTACTCTTTTCTTGGGACTTTTTTATTTTTAGGTGATTTGTTCTTTTTCTTCAGATGTCTCATTTGTCCAGTGGTCTTCAGATTCCTTAGCTGGATGTCCTTATTCTCCTGAAAAGATGAACAAAACAAAGAAAAGCAAAAAGAACCCTAGCAAAATATAAACCTTGCCTCCAACCCTAAAAACTTATATTTGATCCAAAGAGAAGAAGCATTTGTTAGTTTTATGTTAGTTTAGATTGAATGGCCACACTGGTTGATGAACCAGAACTCTTCTAATCAAGAGGACTCTCTTGTTCAAATCAAACATTTATCAATTTTTATCACAATCTTCTCCTGTGGAAACAAAACTAAAACCCCTTCCCCAGCGTAACACATATTTTGGTTCCCATTTTGAGGTCAATACATCTTTAAAGCATACAGGCTGATTTATTTAATTGTTTTTATTGAGCTCTACATTTTTCTATGCTCCCCTCCATGCCTGTCCCCTCCCCTTCAACCCTCTCCCAAGGTCTTCATGCTCCCAATTTACTTAGGAGATCTTGTCCTTTTCTACTTTCCATGTCGATTAGATTTATGTGTGTCTCTCTTAGGGTCCTCATTGTTGTCTAGGTTCTCTGGGATTGTGACTTGTGGGCTGGCTTTCTTTGCTTTAGGTTTAAAAAATACCTACAAGTGAGTACATCTGATAATTGTCTTTCTGTGTCTGGGTTACCTCACTCAAAATAATGTTTTCTAGCTCCATCCATTTTCCTGCAAAATTCAAGCTGTTGTTATTTTTTTCTGCTGTGTAGTATTCCATTGTGTAAATGTACCATATTTTCTTTATCCATTCTTCGGTCGAGGGGCATTTAGGTTGTTTCCAGATTCTGGCTATGACAAACAAAGCTACTATGAACATAGTTGAGCACATGTCTTTGTGGCACAATTGAGCATCCTTTCGATATATACCTAAAAGTGGTATTACTGGGTCTTTGAGGAAGGTTGTTTCCTAATTTTCTGAGAAATCATTACACTGACATCCAAAGGAACTGTACCATCTTGCATTCCCACCAGCAATGCAGAAGTGTTCCCTTTACTCCACAACCTCTCCAGCATAAGTTGTCATCAGTGTTTTTTATCTTGGCCATTCTTACAGGTGTAAGATGGAATCTCAGAGTTGTTTTGCTTTGCATTTCTCTGGTGACTAAGGATATTGAGCATTTCTTNCCCCCCCCCCCCCCCCCGGCATACACCTGACTTCTTAATGGAAATAATGAAAACCAGAATGTCCTCGTCAAGAGTTATGTAGACATTAAGAGACCTTGGATGCCAGCCCGGACTACTATACCCAACAAAACTTTCAATCACCATAGACAGACAAAAACAAGATATTCCATGACAGAATCAGATTGAACCAATACTTAGCAACAAACCCAGCCCTACACAAAGTACTAGAAGGAAAACTTCAACCCAAGTAAGTTGACTACATTCACAAAAACACAGAAATAGATGATCCCATAGCAGCAAATCCCAAAGAAGGGAAAAACACACACAGTAACTTCACCAACAATGAAAACTAAAATAACAGGAATTAGCAGTCACTGGTCATTAATATCCCTTAATATAAATGGACTCAACTCACCTATAAAAAGACACAGGCTAACAGATTGGATATGAAAATAGAATCCATCCCTCTGATGCATACTAGAAACACACTTCAACCTCAAAGACATACATCTCCTAAGAGTAAAAGTTGGGAAAAATATTCCAATCAAATGGACCTAAGGAACAAGCTGGTGTAGCTATCCTAATATCTAACAAAATAGACTTCAACCTAAAATCAGCCAAAAGAGACAAAGTAGGACATTTCACATTAGTCACAGGAAAAATCCATCAAGAGGAAATCTCAAAACTTAACATCTATGCCTCAAACACAAGGGCACCATCATATGTAAAAGAAACACTTCTAAAGCTTAAATCAAATATTAAACCCCACAAACTAATAGTAGGAGACTTCAACACCACATTCTCACCACTGGACATGTCTGTCAAACAGAAACTTAACAGAGAAATAAGAGAACTAACAGATATCATGAATCATGGACTTAACTGACATCTACAGAACATTCCATCCAAACATAAAAGAACATACCTTCTTTTCAGAACCTCATGAAACCTTCTCAAAAATTGACCACATACTCCATAAGGAAGCAAACCTCAACAGATTAAAAAAAATGGAATAACCCCATATATCTTATCAGATCATCATGGTTTAAAATTAGAATTCAACAACAACACTAATTCCAGAAAGCCCACAACCACATGTAAATTAAACAATGCTCACCTGAATCATCAATGGGTCAAGGAAGAAATAAAGGGAGAAATTAAAGACTTCCTAAAATTCAAGGAGAATGACCACACAACATACCCAAATTTATGGGATACAATGAAAGCAGTGTTATAAGAAAAGTTTATAGCACTAAATGCCTACATAAAGAAGCTGGAAAAATCCCACACTAGTGAGTTAATAAAACACTTGAAAGCTCTAGAGCGAAAAGAACCAAACTCACCCAGGAGTATTAAACAACAGGTAATAAATTGAGAG
>NW_026068146.1:2080622-2092679 GCF_014885135.2 Alexandromys fortis | reverse complement strand
AAAAAAAAAAACACATGATCATCTCATTAGATGCTGAAAAAGTCTTTGACAAAAATACAACATCCCTTCATGATAAAGGTCTTGGAGAGAGCAGGGATACAGGAACATACCTAAACTTAATAAAGGCAATATACAACAAGCCAACAGCCAACATCAAACTAAATGGAGAGAAACTCCCAGCGATTCCACTGAAATCAGGAACAAGACAAGGTTGTCTGCTCTCTCCATATCTATTCAATATAGTTCTTGAGGTTCTAGCTAGAGCAATAAGACACCAAAAGGAGATCAAGGAGATACAAATTGGAAAAGAAGAAGTCAAACTCTCACTATTTGCTGATGATATGATAGTTTACATAAGCAACCCCAAAAATTCTACCAAGGAAGTTTTACAACTTTCACTTTCAGTAATGTAGCAGGATACAAGTTTAACTCAAAAAGAATCAGTAGCCCTTCTTTACAAAGATGGTAAATGGGATGAACCAGAACCTGGAAACAACCTAAATGCCCCTCGACCGAAGAATGCATAAAGAAAATGTGGTACATTTACACAATGGAGTACTACACACAGAAAAAAAAAAACCGACATCTTGAATTTTGTAGGCAAATCGATGGAGCTAGAAAACATCATTTTGAATGAGGTAACCCAGATGCAGAAAGACAATTATTACATGTACTCACTCATAAGTGGTTTTTATACATAAAGCAAAGAAAACCAGCCAACAAATCACAATGCCAGAGAATCTAGACAACAATGAGGACCCTAAGAGAGACATACATAAATCTAATCTACATGGAAGTAGAAAAAGACAAGATCTCCTGAGTAAATTGGGAGCATGGGGACCTTGGGAGAAGGTTGAAGGGGAAGGGAGAGGCGGGCGAGGGGGAGCAGAGAAAGATGTAGAGCTTAATAAATATCAATAAAATTAAAAAAAATCCAACATTCTGGAGGCTGAGGCAAAAAGATTATAACTCCTAGGCTTGTATAGGTTACATAGATAGACACCCTTCAACCACAACAAAAACAAGCAGGGCCAGCAACAAACATGGAAAGGTTCTGTAAAGATGCTTGCTGCATTGTCTTGATGGTCTAAGTGAGATCCCAGAAGCCCACGTGACGGTGGGGAGAACCCACTCCACAGGTCATCCTTTGACCTTTACGTGTACATCCTAGCATGTGCACCGTCTATTCTCACCGCCACGCAAAACACACCCCACCTCCACCATAACAAATGAAGCTTTAAAAGCAAGCCCTTAAACACACACTGAAAATAGATAAATACATAGATAATACTCCAAGCACCTCCAGACTTTCACACAGAAGTCCTGTCTATGGCTTTTCTTATGACAGTTGTCTTAATGGGATCCTGGATGCCTTGGAGACCATACTAGAAAGTATGATGTCACTCATCAGAAGACATGTACACATGACCCCGAAGTTTGTATTTTTTTGTTAGTTGTAGAGGGATTCATAGTCTGACTACCAGCAAGAGACTTATTTTGTCCACTTTTGAATTTGGACATACTGCTTATGGATGGACTTTGTGACTAGTCTGTGAGCACAAGCTGTTGGAGATGTTTGGGATTAATGTTTCTTCCTGGGTAAAAAAATTTTTAAGTAAAAAATTTAATTGTGTTGTATTAGAATTTGAAAACTAAGACTTTTGCTTAGTTCTCAAAAAACATTTGGTGCTTATGGCTGACCCTAATTCTTAGTTTTTAAGTCTAAATATTAACAGTATAAAACATTTTATAAGCACTGATATCCCAGAGCCTTATAAATTTAAATATTTTTTAAATGTTCTTTAAAAATTCAAAATCTGTTAAATGACTTTCTGAAATATTAAAAATAAAATACTTCCTTTCTTTGGGGAGGCTTGGATCACCTCTTTGTCCCTGCTGTTGGCAGTATATACATAGCCTGCTTCATTTCACTGTAGCTGGTGCTTCTGGTGACTGTCACCAGGCACTGACATTTCTAAAACTATTAAGGTCCATCCCTGCAACTGGACTCTCCTTAGAACTCCAGTCCTGCCATACATTTGCAAATCTCAGCTGTTTCCTGTGGTTCCTTCATGTCTCTGAAACCATTGTCACCTGGATGACTTTTAAATTACAAAGTTTAGCTGGCCAGCAAACCACATTTTTGAGTATAAAAGTATTGAGGAGCAGCTTTAAGATTTTAAATTTTATTTTTTTAATGAACCTTATATTTAGGACAGGCCATGAATTATCATATAAAAATCTATCCCAATCCAAATTTATCTTGGAGATCTGTTGGTTCCTAGTCAGGCCCATTTTACGTGGTCATCTCTAGCCATGATGGCAGTGAAATAAATCCTGTGACACCTATCTTATTTTAACTCCAGCAGAATGACAACCATGTGACTGACTAAAAAATAGTGACAATCCAAATTGGAACCATGTCATATGGTTTCTTCAAAATTATTTACGCATAGATTTTAATTATTAATTTTTAGTGTTACTAGCTTTAACTTTTTATCTAACCAGATTTTTAACCATACCTAACAAAATAAATTTTTAAATCTCAAGGTACAGAATGTTCATATAAACCAAGTCCAACTTTTTTGGCTGTTCTACTTTGTTTTTTGTTTTGTTTTGTTTTTCAATTTCGGTATTTGCAGGTATGAGAAACCACAGAAAAGAGTTCCTATCCCCTCTGGCTTTCTACAACTCGAATCTGTTCCTCTGACTTCAGAAAACTCTTCTTTTCCTTTTCCTCTCTTCATTTGTTCAGTCTCCTGCCTTCTCTCTTGCTTTCCAGATAATATAAAAACTTTCACCAAAGTCTTTCTTGTGGTTTCCCTCAGGAGTTTAGAATACATTTTATAGCTATAATATATTAAACGAGAATACAAACATGTATATACAACGAAAATAATTCTAAATTTACCTCAATATCAGTGTGAAGCATCTGGGACTAATAGTAGTTTTTTTTCTTACCTAACCAGTAATAATTTGTAACCAACCCCTCTAAATGATGGCAGATATTATAACCCATTGGATCTGAATGACCAAAGCAGGCCTGGTGGAGACAAGTCACAGCAGTATAGCTTAGCAGTCTTGGGCAGTGACTCCCCACCCATGGCCCACAGGGCCAAGCCATGGCCAAGTTTGGACAGAAGTTGAGGTGGGCAACCCCCAGGACTGGCTGTGGGGGCCACACCCGACGACTCCACCCATGCTTGTATCTGGGCAAACCCAGCCCTGCCCACCTGCATTGCTCCTGCACTATGGGCCACATTTCAATGTGCCTCTTTTCAATGAAATGTTCAAGGCAGGTAGAGGTTGTTTGTCTCATTCCTTTCAGTATAATATCCCCCCATTTTATTCTCAAACCCTATGCTATGGCCCTACCAATATCAAAGTCAAAGAAGTCTTGCTTTGAATTTGTCCCGTTTTATCAGTCTCATATGTCAGAAAGACAATGGACAAAAGAGAAAAGCAAAATAGTACACAGAATAAGAGTCCTCCTGGAACCTGGAGGAAAGACTTAACTAAAGACACCTTCTTCATGGTGGAATGTGGGTGCAACCCTCTCTGTCTTTTTATAGAAACCGGAGGGATTTGGTCCCATACACAAAGTAACCAGGGAGATCCATTCCCATACGGATGGGCTGTGGAACGTCTTCTCAGGTACCCTGCCTGTGATCATCTCGTGCGCATTCACTCAGACCATCTACAGTCTCATACAGATTCTGGACTCACAGAAGGATATCCAAAACAGAAAGACACAAAACAAAATACATAAACACAGAAAACAGAAAACTTACCGACCAGCTGAAGGCTATACAGGCCTTTGGCCCCAGGGGGCTTGAGTCCCCAAATGTTACGCCTAGATCACAGAGACCCCCCAAAACCCACAAGGAGACCAAGTCCTATATATAAAAGCAAAGAGCCTTTATTCGAATTAAAACTCAAACTCTCGGTGTGTCCGATGCATTGGCAAGATCAGAAAATCTTGAATTCAGTTGGGGTGTGGATTTTATAATTGCAGAGGTTGGGGTGAAGGATTTCTAAGGTTCAGGACCCATGATTGGCTGACATCTGTCTATGGGTGTGCTGGTGAGAAGGGATGAGTGTGTGCTGGGCTAAGGGACATCAGGTGATCCTATCTACAATGGTTGGAATGTTAGGTATTTCCTTTGGAACAATAGGTACTTTCCCCTTGGCCAGTCTGTTCCTGATTGGTGCTCGGAGGGTTTCTGCTGAGCCTGTAATGACTGGGCCCTACAATTCTAGAAGTCTTAAAGAAAGCATTGGCTAATAGTGGGAGAGCGTGGAGCACCATCTCTGAACCCAGAAGTCCTCTCTGCCTCCTCAGGGGCCACTGTGACCCACAGGAGGACATAGATTCTCTTGAGCCTCCAAAATCAGTGGTATGCTTGGTCTTGCACCATGGACTCTGAGGCTATGTCTGACGGTCAGCCTATGCAAACAGCCTATCAGCTCCAGCTACTCATAAACAGATCCTGAAGTCTGTGCCCCAAAGGGTTCTGTCACTCAGGGTTAGCAATAGTTCCCTAGTCTTGAAGGTTGTAATCAAGGCACACAGGAGGCAATGTTCCCCAGAGGATAGGAAGACTCGTAGGGCCCTCTTCCCTGACTCGTACTTCCCAGAACTGTAAAGCATTTTGTTTAATCTTGCTGGAGTTCACATGATACTTGTGGAAGCTGAGGATAGCCACCTCATGTACAAGAGAATGCATACGAAGGGTGTGTGGAATAGGAGTGGTAGTCAGCTTTAGTTCTCACCGAGGAAGAGTCTCAGTGAGGGATTATCTGGATGGAGTTGGCCAATCTTTCCCAGACTTCTGTGATGGTGTTTATTGAGGGGAAGGACCCTGCTCACCAAGGGGGCACCATTCCCTGGCTTTGTGTAAGAGTTCAGAATGCTGAGCATAGGCGCGCATGCATACATGTCTCTCTGTTTGACGGTGCTTGTGAAGAGGCAGCTGCTTTAAGTCCCTGCTGCCTTGATCTCCACCATGGCATCATCACAGAAGGTGATCAGCAGAAATCCACCAGGCACCATTTCTTTCCACATCCTCTTTCCCTGGGGAAAGGTCACATGCATCTCAGGCTGACCTTGAACTCACTATGTATCCAAGGATAATTTTGAATTTCTGACCCTCTGTTTCCAATTCCCCTTGTGAGCTGTGCAGTCACAGGTGCACACCACATTCCAGCCTTGGGTAGTGATGAAGGGTGAACAGAGGGGGTTTGTGCATGCTGGGGAAACGAGCTAATCCCCAGCCGTGGAGTGCCATTTGGGATGGATTTCTTGCTTTCCAAAGAAACTGTAGCCTCAATTATCCTGATTTCACTGTGAGTAAAGTTCTTGGGAACAAATAGCACCTTCTAGGGAGAGGACACACTCTCCTGGCAGTGGGATGGGGCCCTCTGTAGCTAACTCCTTTTCTCCCCCTCCCTGGGCTGCTGATAGGGCAAAGCAGAAAGAGGCTGAGGCAGGAGCAGGAATTCCTGGAAGAAAAGGTATTCATTTACATAAAGGAGAGCCAGACAAAGCACCCAACTTCTAAGACACACAAAATAATCCTGAGAATCTGGAATGCCCAGCCTTGTCTTTCAATGGTGCAATTGTCCGGCACCACATAGCTGTAAACATAGTTTTTAATGGGCTTTCACACTCGGGAGGAAAAGTCCCCACAATGTACAGCCCACAGTTAAACTCTCAGTGTCCCAGTTGTACACAGACCTTCCATTCTGCTCCTGTGGAGGTTCTGTTTACTCCTTTGAGCCCCAAGGCCTGGTCCTGTTGAAGCAGTAACTCACCAGCAGTTTGCATGCTGTCTAAACCTGCACTACAAAGCTGTGCTTAGCATTAGGAATAACCGAGCAGATCGGAGGGTTTTGTACTGACATCTATTGGGCTTGGTACAGTGGAGCTGTTGAGCTAGCAACCCTAACCGCATCTTCTGTGTGTGTGAATGCCAGAGGACGGTGGCCTGCTCTATCACGCTCCACCATATGCCCTTGAGGCAGGGTCTCTCATTGGATGTAGGCTGGTGGCAGAAAGCCCCAACACTCTCCTCTCTGCACCCCAGACCCAGTGTTGTGGTTATAGGCACGTGTAGGGGAGCCTGGCCTTTTTGTCTTAAGGCTTATTTCTACTTTAATAACTTATATGAGTGTTGGGGATACGTGCAGGAAAGTGCAGGTGTCTGCATAGGACAGATGTATCAATGACCCCTGATGTGGGTACTGAGAATAGAACTTAGATCCTTGGCAAGAGCAATATGCACTCTTCTGAGCCAGCTCTCCAACCTCAATCCTTAACTTCTACATGGGTGCTGGGGATTTGAACTCAGGTCCTCATGCTTGTATAACAGTTGCTCTTAGTTACTGAGCTCTCTTACCCACAGGAACTCCACCCCCACCCCAAGAGCATCTTCTAATATCAGGTGATGAGACAGACGAGATAATAGTCTGGAAAGTATTAGATTCTGCATGACACTGACATATTGGATGAAAGCAAACAGCTCACACAGTGGACAAACACGGCCTGCCAGACCTCAGCCCGATGAGAAACTCGGCAACGGCTATACTTTGTTTCTGCATTTGTCTTTTCTAACATGCAGTCTTCATTCTCATAGCAAATGCTCTCTGAAGCTAAACCCGCAACTTCAGGACAAGAAATGTGGGTATTAGTTGGTGTTGGGTAAACTGCTAGATCACTCATAGTCCGTTTACCGGTTTAGAAAATGGTGGCTGCCCAGGCAGATGAGCGGAGGACATGTGCCGTCTCCACCTGGCTTCTCACTGGGCGGCAGTGAGAGCGTGGGGGCTTAGAGAGTCGTGCCGCCTTCAGCCGGAAAGTGCAATGTTGATCATGGGTTACAAGTTTAATCCCAGCACTCAGGAGATAGACGCAGGCGGATCTCTGTGAGTTTGAGGCCAGTTTAGTCTACAGAGCGACTTCCAGGACAGACAGAGCTGTTACACAGAGAAATCCTGTCTCAAAGAATAACAACAAAGAGGAAGGAATTATTTTGGTGTAGTTTTTTGAATCTAGGACGGTGGCAAGCCTGATGATGGCGTCAGGTGGGGTCTGTGGAGGAGTCGGCTGCTCATTTCACAGCGGATGGGAAGTGCACGGTCAAGAACACAAGAACACGTCCTCACCTGACCCACTTCCTCTGGCTAGGGTTTACCTCCTGAAGATCCCCATGTTATGATTCCAGCCACACTAGCTGTGGTATCGGGCACTTCTGGGTTCCAGGGCCACGCATGTGCAGACATGCTCTCAGGCAAAATACTTAACCTTCCCTGGATCTTAAATGATGCAGCTATGGAAGCCCTTGTGCACATGCATCTGCATATGACATAGCTAGGTCAACCCCCCCCCCCAAACCTCCTTATTCTCCTAGGATAAGCCTATGGTTTTCCAGAGTGTAGTGGTTTGAATAAAAATGGCCCCATAGGCTCATNTAGGCAGCCTTTAAAAGCTGTCTGCACCGTCTCCAAGCTCGCTCTCTCCACACCGACTCCCTCAGGTCTGCCACGCCTCTCCTCTAATAAATCTTGAAGTGGATTTGTTGTGCTTTGTGTCTTCACTCGCACCAGGTAAACTTCACCAGAACTTTCCAGAATAGTACCATTAGTTGAGACACACGGCTCTGTGGGTGACAGTTCATGTTTAAACCATGGATTATTGAACGGAATTGACTGACCTGAGCGTTCCAGAAAGGGGCTCATCAGTGCTCTTCTGAGCCAGAGTCTAGAGGAAGGATGAAGCCATTGCTGGCCCTTCGGCAAGGCTCGGGAGTCAACAACAACCAGGACTTCTGCTTGTAGCATGAATAATAAAATCCCACAGTCAGATATTGGGGTTCTACCTGAAAACCAGAAAGGAAAAGCAGCCAAGCCACTAGAGAAGTCTTACCTCTAACACAACTACAGCCTAAGCAGACAGCCTGCCTTCTCCCATTTTATATCCCCTCGGAATTAAAGGCCTGACTCCCTAGTAATGGGATTTGTTTCTGAATTGTTCTTGTGTAGCCCAGGGTGGCCTTGAATTCACAGAGATCCTTTCTGCCTCTTGTTCCCAAATCCTGGGATTAAAGATGTGTGTCACCACTGCCTGACCTCTAGTGACTTAGGTTTGCCCTTCTGATCTTTAGGCAAACTTTATTTATAAAAACATAAATAAAACATCGCTGTAGGACCCAGCTATGACAAGCTCAATAGAGGCCCGAGTCTCAGTGGTTTACCGTTTCCAAGAAAGACCACAAACTTGACCACCTAGGCAGCACCCAGGAACAGACCAGCCAAAGGTAAACCTAAGGTTCCAATCATTGTAGATAGGACCACCCTTGCTTCTCTGCAGTCTTTCCCTGTGCCCAACTCATTGGTGTGGTCAGAGAGCCTCGAGCTCAGTTGGGGTGGGGTTTTTGTAATAGCAGTAATTGGCTGACATTTGTCCAGGGTGCCAAGGTGAAATCAGGTGATCCTATCTACCATAGCTGGAATGTTGTTGGCTTCTTTCCCCTTAGATGATTCGTTCCTGAGTGGGTGCCTGGGTAGTTCCAGTTTGTGACCTTCCCTGGAGTCAGGTGTTGCCTTCGGGCAAACTGAGACTCAGGCCTACTTTCTGGTTGGTTTCCGCAGAACCTGTTTTGGCAGGTGTGTACCAAGCTGCCAGCCAGGACATTTCTGTTAGGAAATTTACTTTAAGGGGTATGTGCATGTGTATGACTCCCCTCCACCCCGCCCTGGGACTAGGTCACAATGGATTTCTTTCTAGTCATGGAGTAAGCAAGAAACCAAAACTCTAGCCAGGCAATGGTGGCGCACGCCTTTAATCGCAGCACTTGGGAGGCAGAGGCAGGCGGATCTCTGTGAGTTCGAGGCTAGCCTGTCTACAGAGTGAATTACAGGACAGGTTCCAAAGCTATAGAGAAACCTTGTCTCGATAAAACAAAAAAAACAAAACAAAATAAAACAACAACAACAACAAAACCCGAACTCCAGCATGGGACTGGGCTGTGTGGTGGAGCCTGTCAACTATGCACGTACTCAAAGCCCTTGTTTCTAGATTGGGCATAGTGACACACACTCACGTGTCATCTCTGCTTAGGTAGAGGCAGAAGGATTAGGAGTGCAAGGTCTTTCTTTACTACAGAGTATGGGACCAGCCTAGGCTAGGATGAATAATAGCCTTTCTCAAAAACAGAGGCTCAGTGTGAGGCCCAGGGTCACCTGCCCAGTAATAAGACTGTTATTAATAGTCTGATAGCAATATGCAAATGAGCAGGTGGGAGACAGCACCCAAACCTCCTTATTCTCCTAGGATAAGCCTATGGTTTTCCAGAGTGTAGTGGTTTGAATAAAAATGGCCCCATAGGCTCATGTTATGATTTCAGCCACAATAAGGCTGATAATTCCTGGTTCTAGGGGCCATGCATGTGCAGAGAATCCCTCAGGCAGAAGTGCATGCATGGTTGCATCATCCACGTATCACTTAGCCTAAGTCCTTGCGCACTTGCGTGGTTACATCATCCACATATCACTCAGTTTAAGTCCTTGAGCACATGCGTGGTTACATCATCCACATATCAGTTTAAGTCCTTGAGCACATGCGTGGTTACATCATCCATGTACGACTCAGCTAAGCCCTTGCGCGCATGCGTATGCCCCATCATCTGCATATGGCATATTCACATCAACCCCCTGTGCGTGCGCTCTAGGCAGCTTTTAAAAGCTGCATGAGCTATCTTCCTCTCTCTGCACAGCCACCTGCTAGGATTGAAAGTATGCACCATAATGTCAGACAACAAATACATACTGAAACGATATTTTTAAAACTTGGGTCTGAAAAGTTTTTGTACCCCATAAACCTCTCCACTGATGCAATAACCCAAATCAGACCAAATCAAACCGAATTAGAAAAAAGCCCAGGTTTAATGGACACCAATGCTCCAGCCCCCCAGAGAGAGGATATGGGCAAGGAAGATTGGAAAGCCACGCATCTGTTTTCTGGGGGGCAGTTTAAATACCCTGTGGGAGTGTTCTTGAGCATCTCTGTGGAGGGGTCATCATTTGGCAGGCTTTCTCAGAGGTGGAGTCTGGACTGAGGCAACTCCCAGCGGAGGGGGCTTAGGATGGAACTTTCACCCAAACATTTCAGACTTTTTGTATACAAGGATGCTAGTGGCTGGGGTGTGGCCTTAATCCAAACATTCCAGTCTCTCAGGGTATAAGGATGCCAGGGCCTAAGGGTGATGCTTCCAACCAAACAGGGTCATCGAGAGAGATGACGCAATAGGTAAAGGAGCATCTCCAGATCCAACACCGTAGAAGAAGAAAATGGTTTTCAAGTTGTCTTTGACCTCCACAAGTAGATTATGGCACAGATGCATCTCCTCCCCAAAAAATAAATAACTAAGTAATCTGAAAGAGTTGCTTATTTTTATTTTATATGCATGATTGCTCGTCTGTATGTCTGTACCTGCACCATGTGTGCGCCTGTGCCTGAGGAGGCTTAGAAAGGGGCTTTGGATCTCCAGAAGCTGGCGTTACAATGATTGTGAGCTACTGTGGGGGTGGTGGCAACCAAACCCAGGTCCTCTACAAGAACAGAAAGTTTAGTTCCTAAACCATCTCTCCTGTCCCAATTAATAAGATAAAATAAAATGAACCAGGTGTGGTGGTGTACGCCTTTAATCCCAGCACTCGGGAGGCAGAGACAGGAAGATCTCTGGGAGTTCAAGGCCAGCCTGGTCTCAAAAGGGAGTTCCAGGACAGGCTCCAAAGCTACAGAGAAACCCTGTCTAGAAACACACACACACACACACACACACACACACACACACACACACACACCCAAAAAAACCAGAGTGAGTTCCAGGATAGCCAGAATCACACAGAAAAAGCCTGACTCCAAAACAAAACAACAACAAAAGCAAAAATAGAAGTATTCCTTTCGTTTGTTTAAAAACAAGGTCACAAAGCCTGGTTGTCCTTGAACTCCTGTAGTGGAAGATGACCCTGAACTCTTGACCTCTGTCCCTTTTCCACCACGCCCAGTCTAAGTGATGCTGGGATTAAACCCAGGGCTTAGTGTATGCTTGGCAAGCCTTCGAGCAAATTTACCATATCTTGAACCCCCCTCAACACACACACACACACACACACACACACACACACACACACACACACACACACTTGTTAGTTTTCATTTCCTGCCTCGGACTGTGAATCCCCCTCTCCTGGGTGTATTTGAACTTCAGAGCCTCCTGCTGGGGTCATAGGTGTGTGCCACCACAGCAGGCCCCTGGAACTTACTTCAAAGGGGTCATTTGACTTTTTTGGCTGATTGCAGATGGCCATCTGTGTAGTGTCTTCAAATACTTGCCATGTGATGGTTCTACCTTTCAAAGATGGTCAGGTGCTCTCCTTGGTGTGTAGGCCTGAAAATATGAGCCTATTTCTACCTTGACCAAAGGTCAGAGAGTTGCAACTCACCTCTAATTCCTTCAAGGTTGTTGTGCTTCTGCCTCAAAGGTCTCACCTAGGTGTTGAGCAGAGAGTTCTGCCGCCTCAAGGTTATTGTCTACAGGCGCGGCTGATGTCCAGACTTTGTATTCCAGGAATAGAAGTAGCCTGTTCTTACCACAAACAAGAGTCTAAGGATCCAACTAAGTTCCAGTTCACTTTATGGAGATAACTTAGGACTCCACACAGGGGGTGGTTTGCCTAAAGAGTGTTTTGGTCTAGGGTGTGAGTGTGACTTGTTTTGTTCTAGCTACAAAATGTTTTTTTTTGGGGGGGGGATTTCGAGACAGGGTTTCTCTGTAGCTTTGGAGCCTGTCCTGGCACTAGCTCTTGTAGACCAGGCAGGCCTCGAACTCCCAGAGATCCGCCTGCCTCTGCCTCCCGAGTGCTGGGATTAAAGGTGTGCGCCACCACCGCCCGGCTCTTTTTCTTTTCTTTTCTTTTCTTTTCTTTTCTTTTCTTTTCTTTTCTTTTCTTTTCTTTTCTTCTCTTCTCTTCTCTTCTCTTCTCTTCTCTTCTCTT
>NW_026068146.1:1953598-2073819 GCF_014885135.2 Alexandromys fortis | reverse complement strand
TTTTCTTTTCTTTTCTTTTCTTTTCTTTTCTTTTCTTTTCTTCTCTTCTCTTCTCTTCTCTTCTCTTCTCTTCTCTTCTCTTCTCTTCTCTTCTCTTCTCTTCTCTTCTCTTCTCTTCTCTTCCCTTCCCTTCCCTTTCCTTTCCTTTCCTTTTCTTTTTTTTCTTTCCTTTCCTTTTCGTGTCTTGTCTTTCTTTTCTTTTCGCTTTCCCCCTGCTGTGAAAGGCCATTTGCAGCGGCCTCTGGCCTCTCTGGCTTTCAAGTTGCCCCAAACAGATCCAGTTAGGCAATAGTACCCCACCCAGGGGCAGGGGATGGCCTCCCAGAGGTCCTATGGTATTTGTGCCGATTTACACCCCGAGACATTCCGTTACAGGCCTTGTGGTTTCACCGTTTTGTGGGTTTTTATGGTTTCAGCTATGGGTAGCAACCCATCCATGTCCATCAATCCATCCTCCACCCTGGGATGCCTTTTTTTTTTGTTTTTGATACATTTTTTTATTGATTTTTATTGAGCTCTACATTTTTCTCTGCTCCCCTCCCTGCCTCTCCCCTCTGCAGGAGAATTGTCTGTATTCTGTCAATCATGTTTTAAGTAAATGCTGATTGGTCAGGCAGGAAAACCAGACAGGAATACATGATGCAATGGGAACAGAAGAATTCTGGGAAGGAGGAAGTTGATTCCTCCCAGTCCTGTGCAGACCAGGGAGGAAGCAGGATGTGACCTGCCAGCTGAAAAAGGTACCCAGCCATATGGCAAAAATAGATCAAAATAATGAGTTAATATAAGCTACAAGAGCTAATAAGTAGCCTGACCTAATGGACCAATCAGCTTTATAACTTATAGAGATCTCTGTGTGATTTTCTTTGGGTCTTGCCTGTTGTGGAGTACCGAATAGGACAGAAACCCCCAACAAGCAGGCCCCGTTTGTGTTACACCCCTCCCCCCTTCAACACTACCCCAAGGTCCCCATGCTCCTAATTTACTCAGGAGATCTTGTCTTTTTACACTTCCCATGTAGATTAGATCTATGTAAGTCTCTGTTAGTGTCATCATTTTTCTAAGTTCTCTGGGATTGTGGTTTGTAGGCTGGTTTTCTTTGCTTTATGTTTAAAAACCACTTATAAGTGAGCACATGCGATAATTGTCCTTCTGTGTCTGGGTTACCTCATTCAAAATGATGTTTTATAGCTCCATCCATTTTCCTGCTGAATTCAAGATGTCCTTATTTTTTCTGCTGTGTAGTACCCCATTGTGTAAATATACCACATTTTCCTTATCCGTTCTTCAGTTGAGGGGCATTTAGGTTGTTTCCAGGTTCTGGCTATGACAAACAATGCTGCTATGAACATAGTTGAGCACACGTCTTTGTGGCATGATTGAGCATCCTTTGGATATATACCCAAAAGTGGTATTACTGGGTCTTGAGGAAGGCTGTTTCCTAATTTTCTGAGAAATCACCACACTGACATCCAAAGGGGCTGTACCATCTTGCATTCCCACCAGCAATGCAGAAGTGTTCCCTTTACTCCACATCCTTTCCAGCATAAGTTGTCATCAGTGTTTTTGATCTTGGCCATTCTTACAGGTGTAAGATGGAATCTCAGAGTTGTTTTGATTTACATTTCTCTGATGACTAAGGATGTTGAGCATTTCCTTAAGTGTATTTCAGCCATTTTAGATTCCTCTGTTGAGAGTTCTCTGTTTAGGTCTGTACTCTGTTTAGGTTTTTTATTGGATTATTTGTTCTTTTGATGACTAATTTCTTGAGTTCTTTGTATATTTTGGAGATCAGACCTCTGTTTGATGTGGGGTTAGTGAAGGTCTTTTCTCATTCTGTAGGCTGTGGTTTTGTCTTGTTGACTGTGTCCTTTGCTTTACAGAAGCTTTTCAGTTTCAGGAGGTCCCATTTATTAATTGTTTCTCTCAGTGTCTGTGCTATTGGGGTTATATTTAGGAAGCATCTTCTGTGCCAATGTGTTGAAGTGTACTTCCTACTTTCTCTTCTATAAGGTTCAGTGTGGCTGTCTTTATGTTGAGGTCTTTGATCCATTTGGACTTGAGTTTTTTGCATCGTCTATTAGATATGGGTCTATTTTCATTTTTCTACATATTGATATCCAGTTATGCCAGCACCATTTGTTAAATATGCTTTCTTTTTTTCCATTTGATAATTTTTGCTTCTTTGCCAAAAATCAGGTATTCAAAGGATTGTGGATTGATATCTGGGTCATCTATTGGGTTCCCATTGGTCCTCCTGTCTGTTCTTATGCCAATACCAGGCTGTTTTCAATACTGTAGCTCTGTAGTAGAGTTTGAAGTCAGGGATGTGATGCCTCTAGAATTTCTTTCATTGTGCAGGATTGTTTTGGCTATCCTGGGTTTTTTGCTTTTCCATATGAAGTTGAGTACTGTTCTTTCGAGGTCTGTGAAGAATTTTGCTGGGATATTGCTGGGCATTGCATTGAACTGTAGATTGCTTTTGGTAAGATTGATATTTTTATTATGTTAATTCTGCCTACCCAAGAGCATGAGAAATCTTTCTACTGTCTGGTGTCTTCTTCTATTTCTTTCTTTTAAATTTTAAAGTTCTTGTCATACAAGTCTTCCACTTGTTTGGTTAGAGTTACTCAGAGATATTTAATGCTATTCATGGCTATTGTGAAGAGTATTGTTTCTCTGATTTTGTTCCCAGCTCTTTTATCATCTGTGTACAGGAGGGCTACTGATTTTTTTGAGTTAATCTTCTATCCTGCTACATTACTGAAAGTGTTTATGAGTCATAGAAGTTCCTTGGTAGAATTTTTGGGATCACTTATGTAAACAATCATATCATCAGCATATAGTGAAAGTTTGACTTCTTTTTTCTGATTTGTATCTCCTTGATCTCCTTTTGGTGTCTTATTGCTCTAGTTAGGACCTCAAGAACTATATTGAATAGATATGCAGAGAATGGACAACCTTGTCTTGTTCCAGATTTCAGTGGAATCACTGGGAGTTCCTCTCCATTTGGTTTGATGTTGGCTGTTGGCTTGTTGTATATTGTCTTTATTATGCTTGCTATGTTCTTTGTATCCCTGCTTTTTCCAGGACCTTTAGCTTGAAGAGATGTTGTATTTTGTCAAAAGCTTTTTTGGCATCTAATGAGATGATCATGTGATTTTTATTTTCAGTTTGTTTATATGGTGGATAACATTGATAGATTTTGATATGTTGAACCATTCCTGCATCTGTGGGATGAAGCCTACTTATTCATGGTGTGTTCTGATGTGTTCTTGGATTCAATTTGCCAGTGTTTTATTTAGTATTTTTGCATCAATGTTCATGAGTGAGATTGGTCTGTAATTCTCTTTCTTAGTATTGTCTTTCTGTGGTTTGGATATCAGGTAATTGTAACCTCATAAAAAGAGTTTGACAATGTTCTTTCTGTTTCTATTGTGTGTAATAATTTGAGGAATATTGGTATTCGTTCTTCTTTGAAAGTCTTGTAGAATTCTGAGCTGAAACCATATTTTCCTGGGCTTTTTTGGTTGGGAGACTTTTGATGACTGTATCTATTTCTTCAGCAGTTATAGGTCTATTTAATTTGTTTATCTGGTCTTGATTTAATTTTGGTAAGTGATATTTATCCAGAAAGCTGTCCATTTCCTTTAAGTTTTCTGATTTTGTGGAGTACAGGTTTTCAAAATATGACCTGATGATCTTCTGTATTTCCTCCATATCTGTTGTTATGTTCCTTTTTTCATATCTGATTTTGTTAATTTGGATGTTATCTCTCTGCCCTTTGGTTAGTTTGGATAAAAGTTTGTGTATTTTGTTGATTTTCTTGAAGAACCAACTCTTTGTCTCATTGATTCTTTGTATTGTTTTCTTTGTTTCTATTTTTGTTGATTTCAGCTCTCAATTTGATTATTTCCTGCTGTCTAGCTTTCTTAGGTGAGTTTTCTTCTTTTTGTTTTAAAGTTTTCAAATGTTCTGTTAATTCACTAGTGTATGATTTTTCCAGCTTCTCTATGTACGCGTTTAGTGCTATGAACTTGCCTCTTAACCCTGCTTTTATTGTGTCCCATAAATTTGGGTATGTTGTGTGATCATTTTCATTGAATTTTAGGAAGTCTTTAATTTCCCCTTGACCCATTGATTCAGTTGAGCATTGTTTAATTTCCAGGTATTTGTGAGTTTTCTGGAATTAATATTGCTGTTGACTTCTAGTTTTAAAGCATGGTGATCTGATAATGTACATTGGGTTATTCCAACTTTTTGTATTTTTGAGGTTTGTTTTGTTACTGAGTATGTGGTCAATTTTTGATATGGTTCCATGTGGTGCTGAGAAGAAGGTATATTCTTTTCTGTTTGGATGGAATATTCTATAGATGTCTGTTAAGTCCATTTGAGTCATAACATCTGTTTCTTCCTTTATTTCTACATTAATTTTTTGTCTGACTGACCTGTCCAGTGGTGAAAGGGGAGTGTTGAAGTCTCCCACTACTAATGTGTGGGGTTTAATGTATGATTTAAGCTTTAGAAGTTTTTCTTTTCCATATTAGGGTATCTTTTTGTTTGGGGCATTGATGTTCAGTATTAATATTTCCTCTTGATGGATTTTTCCTGTGACTAAAATGAAATGACCTTCTTTGTCTCTTTTGGTTGATTTTGCTTGAAGTCTATTTTGTTAGATATTAGGATAACTATACCACACTTGTTTCTTTGGTACATTTGATAGGAATATTTTTCCCAACTCTGTCTTTGATGTTGAGATGTGGTTCTTGTATGGAGAAGAAGGATGGATTCTGTTTTTGTATCCAATCTGTTAGGTTGTACCTTTTTATAGGTGAGTTGTGTCCATTTACATTAAGGGATATTAATGACCAGTGATTGCTATCTCCTGTTAATTTAGTTTTCATTTTTGGTGATGTTAATTTGTATGTTTTCCCCTTCTTTTGGATTTGCTGCTTTGAGGCCTTTAATTGTCTTTGTTTTAGTTGGTGTAACCAACTTCCTAGGGTGGAGTTTTCCTTCTAATATTTTGTGTAGGGCTGGGTTTGTGGCTAGTTATTGTTTTGTCATGGAATAACTTGTTTTGTCCTTCTATGGTGATTGAAAGTTTTGCTGGGTATAGTAGTCTGGGCTGGCATCCGTGGTCTCTTAACATCTGTATGTTTCCCCACGACCTTCTGGCTTTCATTTACCTTTGAGTGTAAATCTCAAAGGTCTACCTTTATATGTTACTTGGTTTTTTTCCTTTGCAGTTTTTAATATTCTTTCTTTACTCTGTATGTTTAGTGTTTTGATTATTAAGTGGTGAGAGGACTTTTTATTTTTTGATTGAGTCTATTTGTTCTAAAAGCTTCTTGTGTCTTCATAGGCATATCCTACTTTAGGTTGGGATAGTTTTCTTCTATGATTTTGTTAAATATATTTTCTATTCTTTTGAGTTGAACTTCCTATCCTTCTTCTATATCTATTATTCTTAGATTTGGCCTTTTCATGGTGTCCCATCTTTCCTGGATATTTTGGGTTAAGCATTTGTTAGATTTAATGTTTCCTTCTTTAACTGATGAGTCTATTTCCTCTATTGTATCTTCAGCGCTTTCAATTCTCTTTTATCTCTTGTATTCTGCTGTTCATGTTTGTGGTTGTGGTTCCTGATCATTTTCTCATGATTTCTGTTTCTTTAATTCCCTTGGCTTGTCTTTTCTTTATTGTCTCTATTTCAGTTTTCAAGTTTTGAATAGTTTATTTTATATGTTTGATTGCTTTTTTTCTTTGTTTTCTTTAAGGGATTTGCTGATGTCTTCTAACTTTTTTGTTCGTCTTTTCCTCCATTTCTTCTTCTTTTTTTTTTTTTTTCGAGACAGGGTTTCTCTGTGGTTTTGGAGCCTGTCCTGGAACTAGCTCTTGTAGACCAGGCTGGTCTCGAACTCACAGAGATCCGCCTGCCTCTGCCTCCCAAGTGCTGGGATTAAAGGCGTGCGCCACCACCGCCCGGCCTTCCTCCATTTCTTTAAGGGAATTTCTCATTTCCTCTTTAAGTGTTTCAAACATTCTCTTGAAGTTATTTTTTAGGTCATTTTCTTCTGCCTCACATATTTGGTTCTTCAGGTCTTGCTGTTGTAGGGTCTTTAGGTTTTACTGGTGTTGTGTTGCTCTTTGTGGTATTGCATGTGTTCCTACCTTTTCTATTCATCTTTTCCTCTAATAGGTGTGCTTGGGGCTGTTTGAGATTCTGTTGATTAATCTTCTAGTTGCCAGGGAATTCAATGCTCAGATGGTTTTTCCTCATGGTACAGTCAGTCCCACAATTCTAGGTACCTGTTGGTTACTCCATGTTTCTGGAGATAGCTCAGCATTCCTGTGCTTTGCTCTGTTCCCTTGGAGTTTGCTGTCTCAGCCTTACTTTGAACTGTTTCTGTAAATCCTGATCTGTATCCCTTCCTGCAAAAGTTCCTGGCTTGGAGTTGGTCCTGTTAATGTTTCTGGCTCTGGTCTACTGTCTTGGAGATCCAAGGCTCTGCTGCACCCAGAACCACAGAGGACCTGGATCAGGCTTACTCCCTTAGAGGTCCTAGACTCTTGCTCGGACCCACAGAGGTTCCAGGTTCCTGCCTATTCCCTTTGGTGTTCCAGACCAATGCCTGGATCCACAGATGTCCTTGCTCAGATCTATTCCCTCTGAGTTCCCAGTCTCATGACTGCTCTGTAGAGATCTGTAATTCTTGCTTACTCTCTTAGAGGTCCCGGATTCACGTCCAAACTGGCAGAGGTCCTGGCCTAGGCCTCGTTCCTGGGAGGTCCTAGACTCATACCCAGACCCATAGGGGTCCTGGCTTAGGTCTACTCCCTTGAAGGTCCCAGATTCATGTTCAGACCCTCAGCGGTGTCTGGCTCTGGCTCACTTGCTCAGCGGTTACTTTCCTGTACCTGTTCTGGTGGAGTTTGTTCTGGTGGACCTGGTCTCTGGACCAGGTCGCTGGCTGGGAAGCCTTTTAGAGCCCTAAAACTCCAGGCTTTAACGCCCTACCTCTTCAGCTCCTACCCTCACTCTGCTGGTGTCCTGTTGGCTCCACTTTTATGAGAGTTTTCTAACTAGTACTATCAGTGGGAGTTTTCTAGCTACTGTCAGCACACAGGCAAATGGAGTTTCCTCAAACTGTCTTTGCCACTGCTACTGCTGCCAACAAGATTGGTCAGATCCATGAGGCAGCTGTTTTTAATTCCAGTCTTTGCCTCCCTGCCACGGCTTGTGACATGGTGGCTCAGCAACAGGGCTGGTCACGCCTCTAGGTCTCTCTTATTATTAAATTTAAAATCCCTGCAGCTCAAAAATCGTGGCTTTTCCATACAACATGTGATTGCTGCCATTTTGACTTTACCACCATATTTACTTAGTGGCTTTTCTCTTCTCTCTCTGCCTCTCTGCTCTTTCCCCTTCCCTTCCATACACCACTAAATAACTATCAAACTGAAAGACCTCCGGAGCTGGGAGACTCTCACTCAAGTCTTGGAATAACACAACCCCCCAGGAACTCACGAGAGACCGTCCTTGCTGCGATCTCACGAGGTTTATTGACAGAACATGAACCAGTGCACTGGGGCTGAAACTCATTTCCCATGCAGGGGCAGAGAGTTCGACCCGAGTAGCTGGGAGAGCGGGTATTTAAGGGAAAAAATCACAACCCAGTAATCCAAAGGGGGTAGGGAGGACATCATTGGAAAATTCCAAAAATACCGGTGATCATTGACAATTCCAAAAATACCAGTGATAATCACAAGGGGGTAACTCCCTGTTTTTCAAGATTATTTTTAAGATTATAATCTAAGTTCATCTTCAGCTAGTTCCTAAAACAGTCACTGAACTGGCTAACCTAGATTTTTGGCTCTTTTCTTCCTGCTTAGATTTTTGGCTCTATTTTTTCTGCTAGAGGGGTCTGGATTTATCCAGGTCTTTCAAAACCTCACTCTGCATGGCATGCCTACCATGTGGTTTCCTGCCTGGGACCAGCTGCCACTAGACCTGCAGTGTGGTCTTGTGGCGTGCTCTTCCGTCTGTCTCTCCTCATGGCCTGCTGCAGACACTTGGGGAACTGTGCAGTCCCTGCCTGGGACTGGCTGCTCTCAGGGCCCGCTGCCTGCTGCCATGGCTCGGCAAACTGCAGCGTTTCTGCTGCTGCAGCTGCTGGGGATCCTGCAGCATTTTTAATTAATCCATTACAGTGGGTATTTAAAGCAATTGGAAATTAAATGTGGGCGAATTTCAGTACTCACTGGAATTCCCTCCCGATATATCCTATATGTTTCTCTGTTTCATTATTTTCATTCACATATTTCTAATCCTCACGCCTCTACCCTGGCGAGAGGTATTTTTGTCGAGGATGGTCCCCGACACCTTGGGATGGATGAATGCTGCCCCCAACCCTCAGCAGGACTCTGCTTGCTTAGAGCTTTGGGGAAAGACCAGCGAGTTGTTTCAGGGTGAGGTCAAACAGTTCCTTGCTGTTGACTCCCTTCCTTTTTGACTGTTGGTCTGACCCTCTCTCAGCTATTGACATTTTCTGTACACCTCGTCACACGGCTCCTACAACATTAATGCCATCAGTGGTACCTTAGGTCCTTCTTGAGTTTCCAATCCCTGGTTTTTACTGCCCTTCTCTGCTGCTCCCAGCTAGACAAAGTTCTCTGTTTTTTAGGACCTGTGACTAGACCAAGGCTCCCTAGATAGTCCAGTAGAGTCTTATTTTAAGGTCTAACTCCTTTACTGTATCTACAGTGTTCTTGCAGCTATGTCGTGTGTCACAGGCTACGGGATTTAGGGCCCAGGTAGCTCTGTGGACTATTAAGCCTTCCAAAGCTCTTATTTCTTCATCTTCTATACAGGATCATCCAGCATTACACTTCCCTTTAAGGAGAGTGGGATTCAGTTTCATCTTTTTGGAGAAAATAAATCACGACACCATTCATCCCAAACTTCTTGTGCGGAATTGTACTTTCAGCTACAACCATGAACTGGGACGATACTGTCAGGCTCAGTCAACTTCATCTGGTGGATTTCAGACTTGACACCATTAAGTGGCACTTGCTTAGAAAGCTGGTTTTTGTAGTTTTTGTATGTTTCCGAAGTACTGATCAGCAGCATGGAAGCTGGGATGACACAGACAGACCAGGGAACATCAGTCTGTGATTACAGGAAGGTCCTCAAGGCGAAGCCAACGAGACTTGGACGTCCTCTGGCTGTGGGAACCACTTTGCAGAGTTTCAGTATTGCCCAGCAATGTATTTACATTTGATAAAATCGATTTATTAATATGGAATCCTTCATAAGTTAGTGTGTCAGCCTTGCACAGGGACCATGCTACTCTCGTCTGTATCATTCATCTTGGTGTGTGCTGCTGAAGTCAGCACAGGAAAAAGTGTGATAATTCTAAAACCCGTGTGTTCAACCCGCCCCCTCCCCGCAGTATCCATTATGTGTATAGGATATGTATATATGTGAGCCAGGCTGGTTTCTGCAACAACCCGGGGGCTCTGAAGAGAAATGAGAGCCACATCCTTCCATCTCTCTACTGCTCTTTAACAAAAAGCTTTTTTTTTTTTTTTAATCTTTTTAAAATCCAATGTGTGTGGGTGTTTGCCTGCATGAATGTCTGTTCACCAAGTATGGGCAGTGCCCAGGGAGGCTGGACGAGGACATTGTATTCTCTGGGCCTGGGGTCACAGACAGTTGTGGTAATGGGGAATTGAATCTGAGTCCTCTGGAAGAGCAGCCTGCTCTCTTAACCCTGAGGTGGTGGACACCTTAAATCCCAGCACTCGGTTGGACAAATCTTTGAGTTCAAGGCCAGCCTGGTCTATAGCGGGAGTTCCAGGACAGACAGGGCCACACAGAAAAACCTGGCTATAAAAAAAAAAAGAAAGAAAGAAAAGCTAGTCACAACTGGACTGGACTGAAAGTGAGACATCTTGTTTGGACACGACATCTCTAGAAACAGAAAGGACAACCTCCATGACGCGAGAGACATTTTTAGTCATCATATGGAACAGACTGAAAATACAGCTTACTAGTCAGATGAATTACTCACTCACAGAGTCGGAAAAGGATCTTAAGACACATCAAGTGAGTAACAGAAAGAGCTGACAGCGTGTGCGAGTCAAGTGAGACCACTTCACATCCACTGCGATAGGGTTAAAATGCAGAATAACAGTGCCAGAGCAAAGCATTGCTATTAGGAATCTCGAGGGGGCCAGGCGCTGGTGGCGCACGCCTTTAATCCCAGCACTCGGGAGGCAGAGGCAGGCGGATCTCTGTGAGTTCGTTCGAAGCCAGCCTGGTCTACAGAGTGAAATTATAGGACAGGCTCCAAAGCTACAGAGAAACCCTGTCTTGAAAAACCTAAAAAATAAAGGAAAGAAAGGAAGAAAGAAAGAAAGAGAGAGAGAGAGAGTGAGAAAGAAAGAAAGAAAGAAAGAAAGAAAGAAAGAAAGAAAGAAAGAAAGAAAGAAAAAGAAAGATAGAAGACTCTTAAGGGGTGCACCCACCACAGGAAACAGTCTGGGGCTCCTCAATTACCTGAGCCCTGCAACCGCACCGTGCTCTGGCTTTGTCTTGTTCACCTGCTGGAGAATCCCTCATAAAAAAGCAGACAGTGCTCTAAGCTTGTGACCCCAGTGCTGGGGAGGCAGAACCAGGAGATCCCTAGAGCCTGGGCCAATCGTTCCAGGCCAGGAAGAAACCCTGCACCCACACATGCACACCTCACACACATAGCTCCTGCAGAAGGCTGGCTGGTGCTGTGCGGACAGCATGAGTGAGTCCTGGACAAGTGTGTGAAGACGCTGGGACTGAACCAGGCTGGCCTCGAGCTCAGAGATCCGCCTGCCTCTGCCTCCCAAGTGCTGGGATTAAAGGCGTGCGCCACCACCGCCTGGCTGGACAGGACACTTCTGCAGGTGCAAAACTATGCTTTTGTTTTTGGAAACTGACTTTTGTGAAGTAGCCCAGGCTGGCCCTGAGCTTGTGATCATCCATTTCAGCTTCCTGAGTGCTAGGATTACAGCCACCACAGCCAGAAGGAAGCTCTACAGCTGTTTTGGAAAGTTTTTGTGGTTCCTTCAAAAAGGTTACGGTTGGAAATTAAACACTGGCGAATTTTCAGTACTCACTGAAATTCCCTCCCAATACTATCCTAAAAAAAAAAAAAGTAACATATGACAAGGAGTTGTGGGGCAGAGGCAGGTGGATTTCTGTAAGTTGGAGACCAGCCTGATATACATAGTGAGTCCCAGGCCAGAGATCACAGTGAATCCCTGTCTCAAGAAAAGGAAAAAGTTTATATATGATCTAATAATTCTACTACTGCAAATAAGAATGCTTACTGGTCTGTTATAATATGTGGACTGCAAATAAGAATGCTTACTGGTCTGTTATAATATGTGGTGTGTGTATATGCACATAGATATTTATATATAATGTACTTCATTTCTTTTCCTCGCCCCATCAATAAAACCATACAGGGCACAGTACTACAATTTCTTCCTTAGTTTTATTGAGCATAAGTCAAGACAGAAAAGATTCCTCTATGGCAGTTTATTTGTATCAAATTACAGAGTACCATCAGGAGGCAAAAGGGTACAATCTGAGTTAACATGGAACATGATGCAAAAGTTGGGGGCCACATTAGTCCACGGCCCTCACATGTCTGGGGCCCACTGAAGAGCTGATAGCGAGTAATTTGGTGTGATAAACATTCCTGTACCTTATTTGACTAGTTATCAGATATATATAGATATATATACACACATACATATATGTATGTATATATGAGACGTGTGTGCATACACACTTCCAAATTAAATATATTTCTATAAAAAGCTCAAGAATGATGTTAGCATTAATTTCTTTTAAAAGTCTATTATATTAAATTGCACCTGTATTGAAAGCAGAAATGTAAAAAAAACGATCAATTTACTTAATACAGATGAAATTACAAACGATCAAAAATGAAATAAAAGTTTCTATTGAAATGTTGTGATCCTGTTAGACATTTACGAAGCACTAACAAACTATGGAAATAAACATTTTCCCTCAGATTTCAGAGACTAGAGGTTCTAGGAGCAGTACTGAGCCCTCTAAATTAAGAATGAGAATCATGGTTTCATAGTTGGCAGAGACAGCAGATGAGTTTATTCTTTCTTGCGGCAGGAACGGTCAGGACATGGCCACTGCAGCCCGAGGTTTCTGTTTTCCATCAGTGGAAGTCCGGCTTCTCAGGGAAGGTACAGCCCGTTCGCCTAATGATGACGCTTGCTGCGTAGTGGCCGGCGCGGATGCATTCGGTCAGGGGCTTGTCATAGACCAGTTGTGAGAGAAACCCTAGAAGAGACAAAAAAGAGAACGTGAGTGTGTGCAATAGCATTAGGAACATTAAGAGCTCGAGTTCCCGGACAGCCAGAGCTGCTATACAGAGAAAACCTGCCATGAAAAACAAAGAAAAAAGAAATGTCAAGAGCTCAGCTGGCGCCCAGTGACTCTGGTCTCAGCGTGAAGGTTAGCCTTGACTGTCTACTTGGCGGACAGAGGTGCGCCTAGGTTGGTAACTACAGGGAGAGACTTGCCCTGCCCGTGAGTGGCACCGCCTAGTAGGTAGGTAGCTGAGCCCTGAGTGGATGAGGAGGGGAAAGAGGAAGCTGCAGTGCAGACAGCTGCTCTGCTTCCGGGCTGTCATCTGTGAACTGCTTGGCTTTACTGCAACCTCTGAAAGTGTGAGAAGCAAAGTCCTCCTCCCTGAGATTTCACGCCACCCACAAACACCACACACAGGGCCACTCACTTAGAGGGAAAGTTGAGAGCAAGCTCTGCTGAAATGCATTACTTGAGTCTTTGCTGATAAAGCCAGAGGTTAGCCTTCCTCCCTAGTTATTCCTAGTACATTGCTATTTCAAAAAAGCCCTGTGGTCTCTTAAGAGCTGCAGGCTTCAGGCACAGCAGTGCACACCTGCAGCTTTGTGCTTGGGAAGCAGAGGCAGGAGAGGCGGGTGAGAGTCTGTTCCAAAAAACCAACAAAATCAGAGAGAGAGAGAGAGAGAGAGAGAGAGAGAGAGAGAGAGAGAGAGAGAGAGAGAGAGAGAGAGAGAGATTGAGGGAGAGAGAGAGAGAACACTAGTTAGAAGGTGCTCTTTCCACAGGCAGCAATGAAATCCACTAAGTTCCCCAGCTGAGCACCTGATGGATTTGACTGTCCCGTGAACATAGCAAAGGGCCAGGCATTGGTGGAAGCTTGCACCTTTAATCCTGGGCAGAGGCAGGTGGATTTCAGTGAGTTCAAGGCCAGCCTGGTCTACAGAGAACATAAAACAGCATTGAATCAGCTTCTTACCACAATGGAATAAAAGGAGCCAGTGTTATTATTCTTCTAGGAGCAGTTGAAATAAAAAAATTATATGAAACAAACTTCTTAAAATATTATACAGTAGCCACAAAGGGTTTAAGAAAGGGGGGAAACAGGGGACTGGAGAGTTGGCTCAGTGGTTAAGAGCACCTGTTGCCAAAGACCTGGGCTCAATTCCTAGCACCACAGAGGCTGACCGCCTCCTCGGGAAGGAACCAAGCATGCATGTGGTGCATAGCTGTACATGCAAACAAAACACTCATATACATAAAATAATAAAAATAAATCTTAAAAAAAGCAGTAAAAAAAAAGCCGGGTGGTGGTGGTGCATGCCTTTAATCCCAGCAGATCTCTGTGAGTTCAAGGCCAGCCTGGTCTACAAGAGCTAGTTCCAGGATAGCCAGGGCTACACAGGGAAACCCTGTCTCGAAAAAATAAAGTATCAATGTAATGTAACAAGCCAAGAGTGAAGACCTTAGATTATCTGAATACATAGAGAAAAACTATCTGACAACATCTAATAGCTAGTCCTAATTTTCATAATTTAGAAAAAGAGGTACAGAAAAGAACTTTTCCACTTGAGAAAGAAATTTATAAAAATTTACTGCTAATATTTTAAGGTAAGGGATGAATATTTCATTTTCTCCTTAAGACTAAACATAAAGCAAGAATGTTTGTCCTCTGCTTCGCATGCGTACATGCTCTGTGGCAGGGTTTCATGCTGTAGCTTGGGGTGGCCTCACACTTGAGTTGGCATCTTCCTGTTCCCTGAATGCTGGGATCACAGATTTGCACTGAAAGACTCTAAATGCATTTGTAAGCCCCCTCAACCCTAAGACATTTTTCTAAAACCTTACACTCACTCTCTCTTGGAAACGGGACAGTAGCCCCTCCCCTCCCCATGCTGGACTGCTCATCCTCCTGTGTCCTTGTAAATAATCTTCAAACATAACTCCATTCTGGGAATTGAGGCAAAGACAGCCCACAGATGTTGACTCAGTTCCTGATGTATTGATTCAGTCACTGGAACAAGGTCAGGATGGCCCACAGATGTTCCCCCTTATCTCACCCGATCACACAGCTATTCTCCTGCCCTGGAATAGACCAATCACTGCTAGTAACCCTTTGAATAAGCCAATCCAATAAGTTGAGAAACAACCTTCAGGTTCCCCTCCTTGTGTCTGTGGCTTTTCGCTTTAAAAGATGGGCTGTAACAGCTATCCATGTCCTTCATATCCCGAACCTGAAGGGCCCTGTCATGACAGAATAAAAATCCTCTTGCTTTTGTATCAATTATGGTTATGTGAGTGGTGTCTGGAGCAACTCCTTCCTGATGTTTGGACTTCTAGTCCAACAGCACCATCTGCCCAGTCCAAATGTTCTTCAACATTCTCATGGAGACATTTGTGGAGCAAAGTGAGTCATCAAGATGGAAAAGGAAGTCACTTTCAGTATGAAGAAGGGAGAATTGTCTATGCCTGCAACTCAAGACAGCAGGCAAGGGCACGAGTGGTGGCAAGCAGGGGTAGGTGGATCTGTGTGAGTCTGAGGCCAGCCTGGTCTATGCATAGAGTTCCAGGCAACCAGAGCTACATAGTGAGACCCTGCCCTACCTCTTCCCTCAAAAAAAAAAAAAAAAAAAAAGAAAGAAAGAAAAAAAGGGTTGGGAATGTGCATCTGTGCGTGGAGGCAGGGGCTGCTAGGTGCTCTATGTGCTCTATGGGGAATAATGCCAGAGATTAGGATTCTAGTCTGTTTTGGCAGGGCAGGGTAGTAAACCCTTGAATCCTAGCACCTAGGAGTTGGAGGCAAGAAGATTAGGCGTTCAAGGTCATCCTCAGCCACTCAGTGAAGTTTGAGGCCAGCTTGGGTAACAAAAACCAAAATAACACAAACAAAACCCCTGCACATGCAAAATTGAATCTAAGAACCCATGGAATCTAGACAACTGTTTTTAGTGCTACTGAGTTTAGTAAAGCTGCACAGATAGCAACTAAAAAAATCAACCCAAGAGCTCACAGGCACAGGTAGCAACTATATCTACCAGCAAGCAATTAAAGAATAATCCAAATGCTATTTATGCATATTATCAAACTTGTGAAATACCTAGGAATATGTCTGAGAAAGTCATGTAAGATCAGCCACTGAAAACAAGGCTGCACAAAGGGGAAGAAACCAAAGCCAGGCAACAGAGAGGAAATGCTAGTGGGCCAAGTCTCCGTGCTGCTGTTGGCGCTGTAAGCCCAGCTACTGAGGAGGTTGAGGCAGGAGGCCTGTCTCAAAAATCAGAAATAGAATTTAAAAAAAAAGTTAATTAGGGGTGAAGGGCTGGGCATTCTGCTCAGTGGGCTGCACGTGGCCAGCCCGTGAGAGGCCCTGCGTCGGTTCCAGTACTGCAAAACCAAAAACCAACCAAACAAATCCAAAGAAAAACAAAAAATAAGACTACGGTATTTGAGAAATTACAGGGGAAATCTTTGTGAGCTTGGTGTGCTTGGTCTGAAGGTAACTTCAGAAGCCCCCGCCACTGTGGCAACCCCTGCCCTAAGTACAAACTTTTGTAGAAGGCATAATGATTCGGGTTTCATCAAACTCACTTCGTACTTCAGCAAAGAGAAACACGTGCCAAAAGCACATACAGAGTGCAGCATTTTTCATTAAAACAACAACAAAAAACAAAACAAACAAAACAAAACCCCGCAAGTCAGAGTGGCAGCAATGCCACCGCAGCCACTAAAATGACCAGGTAGCAAGACGGCCTGGAGGGAGCTGCGGAGGGTGCGCATGCTCCCCAACTTTAAGCACGTTGATGAAGGGAACGGGAAGAAGACTTGGTTTCTTATTACTGCGTGGGTGGATGACGTGGGACGGAATGTGGCCGCAGATTCAGTTTTGAGAGTTCCGGGGACTGAATTCAGGGTCTCAGTCCCGCTCAGCGCTCTAACTGGCCCCTGTGCGTGTAAAATGATAAGGTCACTTTGGGAAGTGATTTATTAGCGCTGTAAAAAGTTTGGTTTGGGGCTGGAGAGAGGGCTCAGTAATTGAAAACCCAGGCTAGTCTGGCAGAAGACAGGAGCTCCATCCCTGCAACCACAGTCGACTTCACAACAGTCTGCAACTCAGGGCCGAGCTGTCTTCTGGCCGCCTAGGGCACCAGGTAGGTCTACAGGTGCTACAGGACAAACACGCAGGCAGACACTCTCACACACACAAAATCAAAATAAATGCTGTTAAAAAAAGTTAAATTAACCTACCATATGACTGAGTTATTTTATTTCTAGCTATTTACCCTAGGTAAACGAAGGCAGACGTGTAGAGACTTGTAAAGGAACGTCCCCAGCAGCCGTACTGTGACAGTTCCAAGTGGAGGCAATCCAACCGGATGAGATGGGGCAGGAAGGAAGGGTTAAGGAAGGGCATGGGAATGACGGAGCCACTCACAGAGACTGGTATATCACATTCAAAGTTTATAAAACTGCACTTTAAGAATGGGTCTTTATTGTATGTCAGTTATGCCTCAGTAAAACCATAAAAACATAAAAGGAAGGAAGGAAGGGAAAAAGGTAGAGTTACAAATAAGATAGGACAAACCCAGAAAAACCCTACTCCTCCCTCGGGGGCCCTGGAGCTGTTGCTGTGCTCCAGGCTGAGGGCAGCGGATAATGAGAAACTTGTGCAGGCTGACTTCCGGCCTTCCCCGAGGTCCTGGGCAGCCAGGGAGCAGGGGAGAGCTGAGGGTTAATTTGGGCTACAGTGACCTGTTGAGATCATTACACCCGATTTATGTCCTTCCTCTTTCCCAGCCAGGCCCAGAAAATGCTCTGTATTTGATAAAATAATTACAGAAGAGAATTAATTTGGTTACTAGAATGAATTCTTTGGAAGAATGTGAACTCATTCTCTCAGGAGTATTTTCATCACAGAGTTTTCAGGTAACAGGCAAAGGTCAGGATAAACTTTCTGCCAAAGTGTGAGACTGAAATGTTCGGCCCACACAGCGAACGGGGCAGACGCCAGGTTCAGAGTAGGATCAGCTTACAATGGAAACACGTCTGTTAGAAGCCTTATGAGCAACATCTGTTTTCCTCATTCTTCCTGCTATGATCTTTGTGAGAAAAGCTCATGTTATGGAATGTTCTGTGAAGCTAAGTGTCGGCATCCTCCTTCTAAGAGAACCTCTGATGAAGTCGGTGCTGCGCTCCACAGACTCATTTGCTTTGACAAAAAAAAAATCTAGATGTGACAAAAGCTACGACCTTTGGCCCTAGGAGAGTATCAGCTTTTCAATAACCTATTTTTAAAATCCAGCAAAGATGAATTACAGGTATCACATAATCAGTTATAATTGGGGCCTTCAAAGAGTAGCCTTTGTCAGTCTTAAAGACCATATAAAGTTATTTAGTGTGCATGCTGGTACTAAAGGGTGATAAAGAATGACTTCATAACGGGAATGAACAAACTGCCCAGGTCCCCCCTACCTCAAGACAGAGCCTTACTGTGCAGCCCTGGCTGGTCTGAACTGCCTAGGTAGACCAGGCTGGCCTCCACTTACAGTGATCCCCCTGCCTCTGCCTCCTGAGTGCTGCGCCCCCACTCTTGCCTTCTAAGATACTCTTGTGCCTTGAAAAGTATGTAACATAAAATTGACTACTGTAACAATAGTTACTTATTTTATTTATTTAGCCTGGAGGTAGACGTGCTGAGCCATGGCTAGTGTGTGGAGGTGGAGGACAGCTGGGAGTCAGTTCTCTCCTTCTCAAGTCTTCAGACTCCATGCCGGGCACCTTTATACTAAGCCACCTTGCCGGCCCATTAGCTCATTACTTTTTTTATCTTTTAAAATTTTTAAAAAAGATTTATTATTTTTATGTCTGTGGGCATTTTGCCTGCATGTATGTCTATGTACCATGTGCCTGGTGCCCTGGGAGGTCAGAAGAGTCAGATCCCGATGCTGGAGCCACAGATGGTTGTGAATGCCATGTCAGTGCCGGGAACCGAACTCGGGTCCTCTACGAGCACATCCAGGGCCGTAAGCACTGAGCCACCAGGGCAGCCCTGGTCCCTCTCTCTGGTTAGCTGCACACGCACTGCCTGTCATTCATTTACCTGCAGGCTGCAGAGCATCTTGCTGGCTTCATCGTCTCGTCACTCGAGAGGAAAACTGCTGTAAACATTTGTGTACAAGTTCTGGTGCAGTCGTAAGTTTTCAACTCATTTGCGCAGCCAAGGAACACAACTGCCGGCTCATATGGCAAGCATATGTTCGGTGTGTCAGACACTGCCAGGCTACCCTCCCAAGTGGCCACTCTAGTTTTCACTTCTCCAGCGGTGAGTCACAGTTCCCGGTGCTGCTCAAGAGAGGTATGAAAGGATTTCCTCTCTGTTTTGAGAGAGCACTCATGTAGCCCAGGTTGGCCCCAAGCTCACCATATAGCTGAGATAGCCCTGGACTCTTGATCTTCCTGTCTCTGCCTCCCGGGAGCTTGGATTATAGGTGCCTTCCACCTCATGTAGCTGTTTTTCCCATTATTTTTAAATTTTTATCCAGGTATAGTGGTACATGCTTGGGATCCTAGTCCCTAGAAGGCTGAAGACACTATGTCTTCTAATCTAGCCTGGAACCGAACCTTCTTCCCCCTGCCTGTCAGAGACTAGGTCACAATAGTGAGCCCCTGTCTCAACAACCACAACCAAACAAGCCCCCACCATGTTTACTATAAAGAAGCGACCGCACGGGGCTTCTGTACTTCACCGGTGCAGCGACTCCTCAACATCTCTAGCGCACGCTTGTGATCTTCAGGAAGCCACAGTTCAACCCCAGCTCTGCAGCTCTCTCCTAGGGCTTTGGTTTCAGGACTCTGGACAGGTACAGCAATCCAATTAATCACCACTTCCCTGGCCTCGCTCCAGCTTGTTCACTGGAGTATCAATGCTCTTTATGTGTGAGCAGTATCAGACTTCACACTGTACAGTAGTGACAAGTTAATCACACAGTTATTAAGAGATAATGTGGGAGTAGTAACACAAGTTATCATGTAATTACCTTTGTTCTTAAAGGCATTACCATGCAATTAAAGCAAACCTGATCCGATATTTTAGAAAGCAATAGTACCGAACTCTTTTCCTGTCTACATGTGTGTGCACACACATTGTTCTCTGCCATTTCTAGGTCAATTTAGTTTTCTAGTTCTTTATTTTTAAAACGATATCTGCCTTTTAGAAGCTGGGTGGAGTAGCTAATGCTTCATTGTGGGTCCAGGCTAGTCCGGGTTACTAAGTGAGATCCTGTCTCTATCTATCTATAAATACAGGTTCTCTCTATATTCCTGGCTATCATGGAACTTGCTATATAGACCAAGCTGGCCTTGAACTCACAGAGAAACACCCAGATTTTGGAGCTGGGCTTAAAGGGGTGAATTACCACGCCTGTGGACAAACAACCTCCCAACAACAAAAAGAAAAAGAAAAAAAAAACAAAGCAAAGAGACCTGCACTTTAGTGTCAATTCTGGAACTTTCTCACTCCCACTGGCTTTGGCTTCTCGCCTGTACCCGCAGACACCAGATCCAGGCTGCCACATAACGTGGAGGCTGCTTACTCACAGACTGTTTTTGTAAAGGTGGTATATCTGAATATCTAGATGCTGGGCTAGATACCAAAGAATTCAAAGATAATATAGTGTTTGTCTTTGATTTTCTACTTTCTATATATTTGGAGACATCAAGAAACACTTCCTGGAGAAGTCATGAACAGGGTCTTGGTGGGTGCTCTAAGAGATGGGCAGCTAGCATTCAGCCATTGTGCTGTCCTGTCTCCTGGGTCCTGACAGCATCATTGGCTACGCAGCATCCCCTCATAAAAGGCAGCTCTGCCCACCTCCTCTCTGTAACTCTCTTTCCTCTTCCGCTACGCCTGTGTCCAGAGGCCAGTCTCTCCCATGGCTTCCCCGCTTTTTCATTGCTTCCCCATAAACTACCTTGAACGTGTGAGCCCTGTCACATGATGTTCTCTCTCTCTCCTCCCCCTCCCCCGCTGTTTTTAAAATTATAACAAGGATATTACACACAGAAGAAACAGGAGGGCGTGCTAGAACAAAGTTCACTTTGGAGACCAGGAAAAGGGCAGTTGTGCTTAAACTGTGGAGAGCAGGTGGTGACGACCTCCAGTGACGTGGAGCAGAGAGCTGGACGCTTGAGCTTGGCTTACAGCATTCTGCTCAGGTAACTCTGGCAGAAGCAGGGTGAACTCACTAGGAGCGGAGGTCCCTACAGCATGCCGGGATGCTTCTCCAAGCACTGTGCTGGGAACAGCTGCTCCTGTCACACACCAGGAGAGCCCAGCACAGACCTACTGTGAGCTTCAGCTTTGCACTTCAGTTGTGCAAAGTATTTGAGGACAGAGCTTATCGCTGAGGTGAGGGAAGGACACGGACAGAATGTCACGGAGTTAGTTCTTTTAGACCATTGCAGTACTTTCTGTGCCAATCCAACATGAAGCCACTGCAGATAGAACCCTGAGGAAGACATAACTGAACTTCTCCCCAAAATGATTATTTTGGCAATGAGGAAACGGATTGGAGTATAAGATGGGGTAAACATGAAGGTCAGTGAGGGAACATGGTCAATAGTTGGGAGCCCTTGAAAACCATACAGATGACAAGGAAGCTACATATGAAGTATGCGAAAGTACCTGTTTAGAAACGCAATTCATACCCAGCATCACTGAGGGAGGTCAGCCGAAATGTTCTGGATATGCCAATCAATTATCTACTGGACCAAGAAGTGGCATCTGAGCCACCATGGGCAAAAAACTTATTGTCCTTCCAGGATCTCATGACAGCAGTCTCTGTGAGCCCGGCGGCAGACACGGAAGCAGCCCAATGAAGACGTGTTGGAGACTCTTCTTGTGAGAGGCTCCAGTTATTGATAAAGAACAGCCATTTTGTTTAACAGAAGTGGGAATCCCAGGGTCAAAGCTGCTGCTGTCTGGTTGGGTGAGGGCTTCTTCTAGTGAACATGGAGGAAGGTGAAAGGGGAAAGGAGGACCACAGCTTGCTTGACGTTGCTTTAAAGACATTATTAGTATTGTTTTTAGGCCCTGATGCAGGCTTGGCAAGCACCGTACTATTGAGCTACAACTGTGGCCCCTGAAGCCTATTGAATCCCATTAATGGTCTAATCAGCTCGTTAAGGCCCTAACTTTTAATATCATCATACTGGCAACATTTGACTTTTGGGGGGAACATTTTAAATTGGAACATTTCCCAAGTTAGTTAATGATGGGGCTGAAAATCAAACATTTATTGAGGTATTGTTTTTTTAAACTATATTAATTCATCTTATTTTTAAAAACATGGATGGGTATTTTGGCTGCATGTATGTATATGTCTGCACCACATGCGTGCCTGGTACCCTTGGAGGCCAGAAGAGGTTGTAGCATCCTCTGGACCTGGGATTACTGATGGTTGTGAGCACCACGTGGGTGCGGGGAATTGAACCGCCCTCCCTCCAGCCTCAGCTACTGTTAGAATCTCTAGGTTATTAGAGTCTTTATGATTATGAGCGTCTTTACCTTCCTCAAAATTTCTTGACTTGAAATGGGGCTCTGTTACTTTGCCAAGCCTGACGGAGACAGTACCCTGAAGCTAACGTGTGACAGTGCCACTGTCCTCTGCCCTGTGCCTGCTCCCAGTGCCCGTGGCTTCTGCGCACAGCAGAGACATATTCTGAATCATAAATCCATGTCATTCCCTTTTCCTCTGTCATTAGACACTTTAATATAGAGGAAAGGAACTAAATACAACTGTCAAGAGTCAATTTCCTCCTCAACCTTCTGACATATGAAGAGCATGAGCCCTAGTGGGCCCTTTAATGTAGCAACTCTTTTTTTTTTTAAATATTTATTTATTATGTATACAATATTCCATCTGTGTGTATGCCTGCAGGCCAGAAGAGGGCACCAGACCCCATTACAGATGGTTGTGAGCCACCATGTGGTTGCTGGGAATCGAACTCAGGACCTTTGGAAGAGCAGACAATGCTCTTAACCACTGAGCCATCTCTCCAGCCACCAATGTAGCAACTCTTACAGCATGCTACTTCACAGTACTACATGTCCAAATAAACACAAACATGGCACCAGTTCAAAATCAAAGAACACAACATTTTCTGTTGTCTTTTTGACAGATAGTCTGTTACTGCAGACTTTAGAACTGGTCATCCCCTAGATCTCATAATCTCACAGTCCCTTAGGCAGCAGGAGGAGGAAGCAGTGCAAGAAGGCATGAGAAGTTTACTCTAAAACACAGAAAGAAATTACTGAAGACATGGGAAAACACATTAAGTGCTCAAACTTATTTTATGCTCATTGTTCTAAGTTAGTGATTATGTCCCCCCCCCCCCGCCCTGTGATGTTTTTCTAGCTATTTGCAAGATGGCAGGTGGAGTGTTTGCACAAAACCAACATTTCATGAGGCCTGAGGTGAATGCAGTTCCTTTACTGTGGCTCAGCCTTGGTTTGATGTGCACTGACCTCAATCATTAAGATTACAATGAAAAGGGCCCCAGAGATGACTCAGAGGGTAAAAGCACTTGGCACTCAAGCCTGATAACCTGAGTTTAATCCCACATAAAGTAAAGGAGAACACTGACTGTAGAAAGCTGGCCTATGACCACATACACACACACACACACACACACACACACACACACACACACACACACTCACCTGCAGTGAAAAACAGAAATATCTTAGAATCTTCTTCAATGAAAGTATTCAGCCAAGTGTGGCAGTTCCAGGTTAGCCTGGGCTATACAATGAGACTGTTTCAAAACAAAACATCCCCACAAAAATCAACCCCCCCCAGTTCCAAACAAACAAACAAAAAAGAGATACATTTAGAAACAAAACATGGTACAGGCATTTTTACATGCCTGGTCATGGTGCAGGATGAAACATATGAACATCCTAAAGATGCTAGCATATTTTTGCTTCCTCAAAGCCATGTTTTAAATTATGCCTGAATTATGCCTTACCAATCCTAATGCTGACATTTCTGGAAAATCATGTTCAGCTCTCTGTCTTTGCCCTGGCTTTGGCTCTGATGGCTCAGGACGGCAATGAGCACTTCAGCGCCTGCAGCCATCCCATTCCCACGTGAGTCCTGTTCTTCCTAGTTATTATTACTCGGGAAAGCTTTTAATAAAAGCTAATTAGCTACAGCCCCCTCCCCCGGTGGTGAACTGATCTCAGGGGCTAAAGTTGTACCACTTCTCATTATCCTCCGCGGGCTTTCCGTGGTGTCTCAGAGCCAGGGCCGACGACAACGAGGAGCGGTAGTGAGAAGTCAGCCTCTCCATCTCCAAGTAAAATCAATACTGTGTTTGAGTAAACACGCTACGGCTTTATTAGGGTGTCTTACTTGTTCTGTAACAGCTACTTGAAGCTGTGGTAACAAATCGACTCAACTCAGTTAAACCTAGAGAGCTGGTAAGAGGCCCATCAATAAGGCTGTTATAAAAATAAGCTGCAGGAGATCAGAGAGCTGGAGCAAACAGCCCGGGAATGTCAATAGTCCCCCTTAGAGAGGAGGACGGCACTGTGAGATCATGTGCAAAGTCTTCCCTTCCCTTAACGATGCTTCTTGTTCCAGCTGGACAAATGTTTCTACTTCTTGTGCACAGCGTCTCTGAGTGAAATTTGTACTAATTCCCCTGTGGATCTGGAACAGGAAGTCGACATAAATACAATTTTTCAGATTCTTTCTTCGGGGAAATACTGTGGTCAGGTGGCACACTGTGCCAGCACAGCTTCACCTTCCTTTCTTGATGAGACTAAACTGTCACCATCTACATTCTGTAATTTCAACACAACTTTCGTTCTTGAAATAGTTTCCGTGAGGCTGAGGTTGCCTTCAGAATTAGGCCTTGGGCGCTCTTGCACTTGGTAACAGCAAACACTGTTGGCTTTAGTGGAAGTATATATGCAGTGTCTGCTACCTATTAGAGCGAGATTGCGTGGTGGGTGCGGCTCTAACAAACTGGGACATCTCAGAGATCCTCTCAGAGATGCCCAAAGGCTGCTTAAGGAACTAACATCTGGCAGGAAATTCCTACTTTCTTTTGGCTAGCTCAGATCATCCAGATGTGAAAGTCATGGTTTCCTTGGACTGAGAAGAGCTCAGATGTAAGCTTTCCTATTTTCTATAAGTCTACTCAGTTCTGTTTTAACCTCATACTGACTACAGCAATCTGCCAACTAGTTATGAATTCATGTGACATACATATCCATAAAATAGAAAAAAATCTTCAAGGGAAAACAAATCAACAAACATTAAGTGTTCAATTAACTTAAAAAGCTACTGTGTGTGCCAACACTAGGTCCAAAGTTCAACTATGTGTTGGTGCAAGGGCTGACTGCTACAGGAAATGAAGGAGAGCAGAGGTTCCTTTGTGATAGGACAACATATTTACACCCTCATCACAGAGCAGGTAGAGGAGAAGGAAGGAGGTGATACATAGACACATGGTCTTTGCTTCAGTGTCTAAGCAGTCTCCGTGACGCTTATTTCCTCTTCGTTACGGCTGTGAACGGAAACCTGTTTAGTTCCATTGCCTGTTGTGTGGGATAGAAGTGCTTGCCTAGCATGGTTGATCCCTGGTGCTCTATAAACTGGATAGGTGCTGCACCAGCGATCCTCACACTGGAGAAATGGAGGCAGGAGGACCAGGAGTTCAAGTTCCTTTTGAGCTACATAGTGAGTTTAAGGATGGCCTGGGCTACATAAAATCCTCACTCAAAAAGAAGAGGATGAAGAAGAGAAGAAACAGCCACAGCAGCTGCCCACCAGGACTGAGGTTGTAAATCAGTGGTTGAGGCAATGTTATGGTTGCTGGCGTAAGAACTCATTATATCATTATATATATTTCAATAACCTACACCTAATAACTTCTCACACCAAGTTGATCCCAGATATTTAAAAGTACTAAATGACAGACATAGTTTTAATTTTCCATTTTATGACCCAGAAATAAAAACAGGTAGTTCTAAACTTTATAAAATGTTAATGTTGTCAGGGCATGGATACGCTCACCTTGAATCCCAGCACTTGAGAGCTAGAAGCAGGTAGATTTTTTTGAGTTTCAGATAGACAGGTATACATAGTAAGATTGTCTCAAAAAAAAAAAGTTGACTGGATAATTAAATGAAATATGAACCAAGGGCTTGTGTTCAGACCCTAGGTTAGGGTGCTCATCCATCTCACACACCTGAAGTGAATACAGCGTCTAATTGGTAATTATATGCTATTTGGGGGCAGGCTGATTCAGACTTCTGCTGATAGTTTATACTGTGTATTGAGTGTCAGTGCACATTCATGTAGGGACCTGAGATGAGAAGAGGGATCAGAGTCCCTGTGACAGTAGTTAGAGGCAGTGTGAGCATCCTCATATGGGTGCTGGGAATCCAAGTCTGGTCCTCTTATTGCCATGTGACAGGGTTTCACTGTGTGTACTTCTGTGGCTGTCCTGGAACTTGATCTTTAGACCAGGCAGGCCTCACACTCACTGAGATCCGCCTGGATCTGCCTCCCAAGTGCTGGGATTAAAGATGTGCGCCACCACGGCCTGGATGTTAAGATATCTCTCAGGCCCACACAATTATTATTATTATTATTTTTTATTATTATTATTTGTTTTTTTGTTTTTCAAGACAGGGTTTCTCTGTAGCTTTGGTGCCTGTCCCAGAACTAGCTCTTGTAGACCAGGCTGGCCTCGAACTCCCAGAGATCCTCCTGCCTCTGCCTCCCAAGTGCTGGGATTAAAGGCGTGCGCCACCACCGCCCGGCTAGGCCCACACAATTATTAACACAACTAATGATCAAAAGATAATTTCATTTCTCCACAGCAGAAAGGACAAGATTTAAAACAGAATACAGGGGGGAGGACAGCCCTTCCCTAATAAAACGGAATATACTTATCTTTATGAAAACCTACTAGTTTGTCCCTATCTATCCTGGTACTGACTTATTTAAAAGCTGTTATTAAGTGGGAGACATGGCTTAAGGTTTACAGTACTTGCAAGAGGGCCAGGATTCACATCCCCCAAACCCTTAAATTCAGGGTATGTGTGGCAACTCACTTGTAATTCCAGCTTCAGAAGGCAGAAATTAGAAAACCCTAAAGCAATCTGGCTAGCAAGACTTGCTCTGGTTTTGACAGAGAGACTGCCCCAAAGGATAGGGTAGAAGAGTGATGAAGGAGGATATCAGTCTTTGGTGCGTGCATGCGTGCACACTCACACTCACACACTCACACACACACACACACACACACACAATCTCACATACATATACATATACACCATGAAAAGATGGATGGAAGAAGGAAGTTAGGAAAGAAAGACAAACCTCAAATCAATCAAACAAAGACAAGAATACAACCCTCTGTTGTGGGCTGGGGACAGAGGAGTTCTGAGCTTGACCCTTAGCAGCACACGCCTGGAATCGACACCTGGTGGCCAAAGGAAGATCAGAAGCTCAAAGTATCTGAGGAGACCTTGTGTTAGATGAGGCTCTGTTTTGTTTTGTTTTAGTGATTTTTTTTTTTATGAACTGGTGTTTGCCTGCATGTATGTCTGTGAGGTGGTCAGAGCACCTGGAACTGGAGTTATAGACAGTTGTAAGCTGCCTTGTAGGTTCTGGGACCTGAACCCAGATCCTCTGTAGGGACAATCAGTGCTCTTGAGTGCTGAGCCATCTCTCTAGGCTATGAGGGTTCATTTTTAAAAAGAGAAAAATAAAACCAACCAACCAACCAAACAACAAAAAACTGTTATGTTAGAGGCTGGTAGTAGTATTCAGGCCAGTGCTTAGCAAACCATACTGGTTCCTTCTCCCCACTTAGAACAGAAGGCGCCACGTGACCTTGTGAGAGGATGTAGTAGAGCCACTGTGGGGCTCCATTTGGGGCTTACATGCTGGCTTTGACAGTGATGCTGGACATACCCTTCATCTCAGCACTCTCTAAGGCTGAGGGACCTGTTCAGCACAGGGTGGCCAAGTTTCCAACTAAGGTTTATCTAAAGAAATGAATTTTTGTTTCGGCTCACCAAGTTGTAGAGGGAGTTGCTGTATCATGGTGTCTCTCCACAGCAGTAAACCCCTAACCAAGACAGCAAACAAAGCTCTTGTATGATAATGGCTCACACCATTTTAGTCTTAGAACATTCCCTCCAGACCAAATCCTTCGAATTCCACTTTTATTTGACAGTTGTTTCTAGATGAAAACTATGTAGGACATTAGATCTTTGAGAAAAAAAATTTGTCTATGAAAAATTTCAAACTTCATTCTAAAATTACTTTGCACTTTGTATAAACTGAAGCAATATTGAGTTTTTCCTCTCTCCTGTGCCTGCCCCTGTACTTGCCAGTGCTGGAAAGGATAATCTTGACTTCTTAGATTACTAAAGACCCAGGAAATGCTCACGTGGTCACAGGCGGCTTCCTGCAGTCCGGAACTCTGCTCCAACTATCTTCTCTCACTCTCTGGGCACGTGACAGCCGCAAGGTGTGACTATCTCTGCTCACTTGTATGAAGTCACTCTAACGTCTATGGTGACTTCCATATTCCTATGATCAAGTCAATTCTGTACCTCATTGGATGGTTTTAAGATTTTTTTTCCCTTAATAAATCAATCAAGGGGCTGGAGAGATGACTCACGGATAAAACACTGGCTGTTTTGAAAACATTCCCAGCACCCACATGGTGGTTCACACCTGTCCATAGATCAGTTTCAGGGAATCTGACATCCACACACCAAAGCACATAAAATTAAATGAATTATTTTTTAAAAATCAATCAAAACAATATCCTACTAGAGTAGAAAGACAGGGAAGGTGTCGCCAGTGCAACAGGGCGGCTCTAAAGTCGTCATGTAGACCGTGTAGACCACCTTCAAGTCAGTCCTTAGGAGGCAGTGGTCACATAAAGGCTTTGATTTCTGAGTATAAAAGTGTGGGGAAACAACGCACCGAATGCCATCACGTCACTTTCTAGCTGTGTGAGCAGAGAAGCAAAGAAAGGTGGCGTCACACAGAAAACAATTGCAAAACAAAACAAAACTGTCTTGTGATTTTTTTTGGCAATTCCATACATGTATATAATGTACTCTGATCATATTTATCCCTCGTACCCACTCTTACACCCTGCTCACTCTTGCTAATCTCTCTCCTTTTCCCAGCAGACTCCCTTCTAGTTCCATGGTTTCTCTTTCTTTGGGGGGGGGGGGGGGGGGGGGGGTGGGTATGGTCCACTAAGTTTAATTGAGGCTGCTTATATGAGTAAGGAGCAGCTTAGCAGTGGCTACAGGACTGAAAACACTCAGAGTCGTTCATCCTCTGCATAAAACTAGAAAGCAGCAATTAAAGAGCGAGGATGAAGGCTGGCAAGATGGCGCCTCTGGTTACAGTGCTTGGCATCTGGGCCTGGTGGACCAGGTACACAGTTTCCAGGGAAAGCGACTCTGCCTGCCCTGAGCCATTTCACTGGGTCTGGAAACAATTTTAAAAAATCAAAGTAATTTTCTAAATATGAATTAGACAATGGCATTTTATTAGATGAAAAACATTATAGTTATTTGCACCGTGGTCGCTAAGTAGCCTTAAGAGTCTTTTACTTATTATAGGTATTCTGTTAGGCAATACATTCCTTTAGTTAAAGTTATGGTGTGAATTTTGAGAATCAAAAGTACTCAGAGGTAACACAGATTTTTAATTCTCAAAATACAATGCTCTAAGCTGGGTGGTGGTGGCACATGCATTTAAGCCTAGCACTTGGAAGGCTGAGGCAGAGGCAGGCGGATCTCTGTGAGTTTGAGGTCAGTCTCATCTATGGAGTAAGTTCCAGGACAGCCAAGGCTGTCTCACCAAAACCAAACCTTGTCTCACCAAACCAAAATCAATTCCCCTAACACAAAACAAACAAACACAATTATAAACTATTGCTGACTCTTGACCATCCTTGCGTCATTTTGTGCCCCTAAGAATGCTAGTCTTTTATCCGAAGAGTACCTGGACATCATCTGTCCACACAGTGGACATAAACCATATGACTAAGTTCCATTATATTAACACAGGCTGGTATTGAGGTCCCCTTTCATTTGTTATGATTTTTCTTCTCAGTCTCATTTACTGGGAAGAGACTTTGACTGGGAACAATGACAGTGCCTGTCACAAAATGTTCTCAGTGTTTCCATTTGTTCCTATGGCAGTGACAAAGGTTCCAAATGAAAAGACAGACCCGCTGTGATAGAGCACAGCAGGACAACAAGAAAATTTCTCTGACCTGGGCAATTAGGAAATCATAGTTAGAGATTATTGGATTTCTCTATTTCAAAAGGTACAATCCTGACACTTGGGCTCTTGAGGGAAAATATGAAAGAGGTGGTTTCATCATTGAGAAAGAAAAGAGCAAAGGTCACAAGGCATTCCAAATAGAGCAAGGAGGTGTGCTTGCCAAGGCCAAAGGGATCTGATACCCACACTAGACCCCTGAAATGGAACTGTGAATTTAATTCGTGTAAACCGGGGGTACTCACAAATTATAGATGAGATTCCATGATGTAAGCGTATATCTTTAAACTTGCTAAGTGAAACACACAGCAGTTTGGTACTGAGTTATCTGATTAGCACAAGGTAGCTAGAGTGATGCTTTAGTACAAATCTTGAAATTTATGAGGAGAAAATTATTGTACTTCCGAGAGTTAAATCATCACCATAGTTTGCAGACTGGAATGGAGATATGCAAAGTCACACAAGACAGAAATACTTGAAAGTAACAGGATGAATATATTATCTGTCTAAAGATAGAATACATCAATCAGAAAGGAGATATGTTAATCAGGCAATGAAGCAAAGAAAAAGAGACTATTTAGTAATGGAGAAGTTGCCATTGCCTCTCCATTTATGTCAAAGATAGGAATTTAACAGCCTGGTTACTCCTAATCCCAGGAAGAAGGCTCTTGCTGATAAGGAGATGGAAACCTGGGGTTTCAACCAATGGGTTTATTTATTTATTTTTGAGCTATAAAACCATTTCTGTTTTAAGATAGATTTGTCAGGTAGCTATCTTGGTGCAATTAAACAGCTGCTTCCTACAGCCTGTTTGGACTTCACGATTATTAAGGAGTTTCTGGTCTGGCTTCCCTGTTTGCTCCTACGCTCCATTCTGTGCTGCTGCTCGGCACACAGCCTTCCGTTCTGCACTTGCAGAAAACAAAAGGCCTTCTTCAGTAAATGAAGTCATTTTTTCCCCCGATTCTCTTTAGCATGCCAGTGCTTGGATGGAAGGCTGGCCTGTGGCTCTTACCCTTACTGAGATCTCTCTCAGACCCCATTTCCAGAAGTATCCAGGGCGGTGACTGGATTGTTTGGAAGCTGAGCCTGCCGCTGTGCAGCACTAGACAGCAGGCATGCACTTTACTTTCTCTTTGCCTTACTTTTCTTATTAGTAAAACAGGGTTAAAAATAACCGGTCTTGGAGGTCTGCAAGTTTGAAGCCAGTTTGGCTTACACGGTGAGTTCAAGCCCAGCCCGAGTTTCCAAACCACGTGGTCTGGGGCTAGTGAGATGGATCAGTGGGTGAAGCATTTGGTGCCAAGCCCAACAACCTGAGTTGATCCTAAAACTCACACGGTGGAAGAAAATCCCAGCTCCTGCAAGCTGCCCGCTCACTTCCACACTTGTGCCATGACATGTGGTTGTCCATACGTATTCAAACAAACAGAAAATAAGTAAATGTAACAAAAACAAAGAACACCAAAAATAAGGTCTTGGAATGTAGCTGAGTGGTAGAGTGCTATTTAGTTGCCACGCAGCCTTGGAGCTGGATTCCTAGCCCTTCACAAATCTACCCCGACCCCAGCTAGTTAGGGTAGAATATTATAAAGTGTGACTGACACACACAGAGTGTGGTAACTATGCCAATATGAACATCCCACCGATAACTGACATTAGGGTGTTGTCTCATTTTAGGACCTAGTGTTAACACTGCACAGTCAGCACAGTAAGACCTTTGTAGTTTGTTTTAAACACAGAGGAGCAAGTAGCCCTGCTGGCCTTGAACTCATTATGTAGAGAAGAGACCTTCCACTTCCACCCCTGCCAGTGTGCTGGTATTACAGGCATGCACAGCCCTATTTTATGTGGTGGTAAGGATTGAACCAAGGGCTTCAAGCAAACAAACTGAGTGCTCTACCTACTGGGCTCCATCCCAAGCCCCAGTGTGGGTTTATAGTCAGAAAAACGGTTGCTAATGCCAGGATTACCAATGACGTAGCTTTAACTTCAGCTTGCCTTCTAGCCCTCCCCCGCCACATTATATATTTTATTTGCATATATGTGCAGCGCTTGTGTGAAGATGTCCTCCTATGTACGAGGAAGTTGAAGTTCCAGACCAGACACTTGTGAGAAGAGCAATATGAGTGCCGGGAGCTGAACTCAAACCCCCGGAAGAGCAACAAGTAGCCTTAATTGTTGGGTTATCTCCTCAGCCCTTGGTTTCTCTTCTATAGGGCTTCACTATGTAGCCCAGGTTGGCCCGCCTTAGCCTCCTGAGTGCTGAGCTTCTATGTGTGTACCTCCATGCCTGCCGTACTCTCTCTACTTCTATCTTAGCAGTGTGTTGTGAAATCCAGTGCTTGGAGCCTGGTTCAATCAGAAATGAAAGACGTTGAGAATGGTGTTCTTATTCCCAGGGGGTCAATGGAACGTAGCCTCTGGGGAATTGGAGAGGCGATCTGTTTTCAGTTTAACTGGAGAACTACACAACAGTTGTTTTATTATTATTATTATTATTATTGCTGCTGTTGTTGTTGTTTTAAAGTGTTACTTTCTGAAAAAGTAAACCCCATATATAATTTATAAAACCCAGCCTACCTACTCTCTGGCCCATCATTAAAATGTCTCTGTATGAAGGCTCAGTTGGTATGTTGCTTGCCTAGCTTACACAAAGCCCTGGCAACACAAAACAGGCATGGTGGCACATGCCTGTAATCTCAGTACTCAGGAGGTAGAGGCAGGGGAATCAGTAGTTCAAACTACAGATAAGTTCAGGGTTTGTCTGAGATACTTGAGACCATTTCAAAACAAACAAACCAGAGCCCCTCAAGACTTCTTTCCTTTATATTTACCCAACAATGCCCCCAGAGAAAACCTGACAAGGGTGTGAAAACAGGCGTAAGAACCTGAGATGGCTCAGAGGGTAAAGGTGCCTGCTCCTAAGCCAGATGATCTGAGTTCGATCTCTGTAACTCTATAGATATGCGGGGATTCCCACAAGCTGTCCTCTGCCGTCTACACACACACACACACACACACACACACACACACACACACACACACACACTCTATAGCATAGGTGTGCCCACTCCACATGATAAACAAACAAACAAATAAATCTTAAAAAAAAATACAAGCCAGGTGATGGTGGCGCACACCTTTAATCCCCAGCTCTCAGGAGGCAGAGGCAAGCAGATCTTTGAGTTTGAGGCCAGCCTGGTCTACAGATTGATTTCCACAGAGCCAGGGCTACACAGAGAAACCCTATCTCAAAAAACCAAAACCAAAACCAAAACAACAACAACAACAAAAACACCAAAAAACAAAACCCCACACCCTCCCAACAAAAAGAAATAACACAAAAAAAAAAAAAAAAACCAAAAAATCCAAAAAACAAACCACGAAGAAAAAAAAAAAAAAAATAAACGAACCACAACAAAACCGCCAGGCAGCACAACCTAACGGAAGTGCCAGACTGTTCTGGACTACCGCAGTGGAATGTTCTAGCTTGGCTCATAAAAAAAGCCCCTTTCCCCTCAGTCTCTCCATTCTCATTAAGAACTGTGGCACCGCAGGCACCAGCTGTCTGTAGTGTGCCCTGTTGTTGCAGGGCTAGGAAGCCCAGAACACTAGGGCCAGAGGTAGTAATTAGGTGACCCTCGTATCTGTGAGAGCCTCATTAGACTTCCTACTAAATGTCAAATAGAATCCATACTGCTTTGAAGAGTTAAAGTACTTGAAAATCTGCACAGGATACAACTGGACTTAAAATCCTGTTTTAACTGATTCCCAATCATAAAACCACTATGGTTTCCTAAATGTATTATGCAGTATGGTTTAATTCTGAATAAAATATTTTTAGCTTTCAAAGATTTACAGCTCTGAAGAACATAGAATAAGAAAATTAGCTGTAGTTTACTCTAATATTATTATGGACGAAGCCTTTCTGTGCAAGGAGACCCAAACCAAGCATGCAGTGGGATGCTGACTGTTATTCACACTTTTCTGAAGAAGACAGGGGCCTGAGATAGCTCAAAAGGTGCAGGGGTCCCCTGCGAAGCCTGACATCCCAGCTGGGTCTTTGGCACTTAGACCTGGACAGCAGGACTGACTGCCAAAGGTTGTCCTCTGACTTTACATGCACACGTGTGTTCGTGTCAGTACAACATATGCACACACATAATAAATACAGTAGAAAAGAATAAAAGCTTATTGGGTAAGAGAAGAGAAAGTGAGATATGGGGTACCTGTTTTATGCCCTTAAGACTGGGTATAAGAAATTTCAGAGAAAGAAAAATGAAATACTTTCATTGGTAAAAAGGCCATTACAATGAAACAATACCTACATTACAATCATCCACAGATTTAGCTGTCCCACGGTTCATGACCACCCTTCAGTAGAAGGCAGCAACAGTCATTCCCACCGGCCCTTAAAACTGTTTTGAGCACTTGGGAGGCAGAGGTAGGAGGATCTCTGTGAGTTCGAGGCCAACCTGGTCTACAAGAGCTAGTTCCAGGACAGGAACCAAAAGCTATGGAGAAACTCTGTCTCGAAAAATCCAAAAACAAAAAAACAAAAAAAACAAACAAACAAAAAACTGTTTTGAGCCTTGTCTCATTTACCAGGGTTGGTACTCAGGGCTCTAAAGCCTTCTAGAGACAGCCTGGCTCAACTACACTGCACCTGAGTAATTTATACTTAAAAACCTACCTTTCCCGATCTCCTTTTTGAGTATTTATCCCCAAATGATTTCATCCTTATTAAATTTGCTCCTTGTATTCTTTTGTTGTTTTTTATTTGTTTGTTTGTTTTTCGAGACAGGGTTTCTCTGTGTAGCCCTGGCTGGTCTTGAACCCAGAGATCTGCCGGCCTCTACCTCCTGAATGCTGGGATTAAAGGTGTGTGCTACCACACCAGGCTCAAATTTGTTCCTTACTGAGCCTAAATTAGTGAAAAACTTTACTGTTCCTAAGTACCACACACGTCCACTATCAGGCACTGAGGCCTGATGGACTATCTATTATACTTGCTGTGACTCGTTTATGCAATTCTGATACAACTACTCTTGTGAAAATGACTAGGGCACAGTAGCATATTATCCCTGCAGTAAATCCTCCTTGCAATACAAAGATAGTAGTAGCTGGAAGGAGCACTGGGAGGTAATTACTTAAAAAACAGATAAAAGGTTTTTAAATTAATAAGTCTTGGCTTTTGGCTAGAGACAAGGGTTAAAATGTTTGACTTAAACATGAAGTGAGTGAGTCTGTACCTCCAACAAATGCATCTCCGGCTCCATTGGTGTCAATGATTTCTTTCTGGTTTTGATCCAAGACAGCAAAAGCAGTGACTTCATTTTCTGTAACGAAAGCAAAAGGCAGATTAACTTCTCTTCATAATGCTCAGTACATAAGATCACCCAGCAAAGCTTGACACTCCTGGAGTTTTGCTAGTCAGAGAATTAGCCTGTGTTCTGTACCGGAGGGCGTGGTAACCACAGTGCAAAGCAACACTTTGTGTAATTTTCAACACTGAGATGATGTGTGTATGTCTTACAAGAGCCACACTCAGATAGCTTATGTTCCTGGGGAGACTGGACATGGTAGCAGCACTCTCAACAGAAACTGTGAGCAAAAGGAAGTGTTTCTGTGCACTGGATCACGAGCCCTACTCATCTTCAATCCTGGTTGGGTTGCTGGCAGTGAAATCTTGGGTCCACTGAAAGAGCTTCAAATTTTAAAATGTAAATAATAAGTCTTGAACACTGTTCTACAGAAAATCACAATGGCACACTTCAAGCCCTTGTCAAAGATTATTGATTTTAGTTGGTTTGTTACAGATAACCTAATCTGGTTATCTTTTGCCAACTGCCCAGCAGCTAACAAAAGACACAGCTACAACAAAATGTATGTGCAGAAGAGTAGGGACAGTGTGTTCTAGAGCAGTCTGAACTACTGATTTCCCCTGCCTCCTGAGTACTGAGATTACAGACACGTGCCACCATTCCTGTTTTATGTGTTGCTAGGAATCTAACTCTAGGCAAGCAGCATACCAACTGAGCCTTCATGCAGAGACATTTTAATGGGTCAGAGAGTGGGTAGGTTGGGTTTTATAAATTATATATTAAAAAAGTAACACATAATATTAATATCAACAACAATAAAAACCGTCCTGTAGTTCTCCCTACAGACGAACCTCATTCAGGACTCTAAGCTTGGCCCATGACAGCTGTGGAGTACTATGATGAAATCTGACATCTGCAAATGACTGTACAGTGTTTTCTTATTGGACTTATTGAACTTCTGAAGTGACAAATTTGCATCCTATGGAGACAGACATGGCTAATGACTTGTAAACTTCTACCTCTCCTCAGAGCAAAGAGGTAGGAGATCTTAAAACCTTAAGAAAGAACTTACCGAGAAAAGGTCTTAAGAATGCTGGGAATTGAACTCAGGACCTCTGGAAGAGCAGTCAGTGCTCTTAACCACTGAGCCATCTCTCCAGCCCCGGCATTTAAATATTTTAATAACTTAGACTTTTCTTGACAATGAGACTTATCTGCTCATGGCAACACAAATTATAAATTAGGATGATGGGCATTGAAGAAACTTGTTATGGAGTTTGCTTTCAAAGTAGCAAGGCTAACCATTTGGGCAAGAAACTGCTCTTGCCTGGACTGCTTGACTGTATGCTATATAAACTTGACTGGCAGGGCCCACAGAAAAATGACCGCTAAACTTTGCCAAAACAAGGCAGGATGGCCCTTCAGGGTTCTTGTTTCACAGAAGAAAGTGCCAGATCCAGGACATGGAGGAAGCCAACTTTGCCAATATAGGCATGACAGTCCTACAAATTTCCTGCTTCACTGAAAGGTTTGCAGGCTGAAGATTGATACACCAACATTACAGAAGAACTTTGGGTTACTGTCTAGGCCAGATACCTCTGTCATTTCTAGAGTTTTGGAAGTTGCTTGCTTGCATTTTCTGTTTGTCTTGGAGTCTTTGATGGAGCTGAAGACTAGATAGCTATAATTAATTTTCCTTAGTTATGATAAAATATAAATTAGATATGAAACCTTTGACTCACAAAGATAGGATAGATGATAGAGTATTTTCTTTAATTTTACAAAATACAAATAAATAGACTAAATATTATAACTGTAATTCTTGCTTGATAACTGTTTTGTTACATGCGATTTTACAATGATAAAGTTAAAACCTTCCTTGTTGATTAGACAGAAAGGGGGAAATAATGTGGGATGTCTTTCTGTATTCTGTGAATATGTGTTGTTCTCATTGGTTGATAAAGCTCCTTTGGCCTATGGCAAAGGAGGACAGAGCCAGGTGGGAAATCCAAGAGATACAGGTTAAGAAGGGCAGAGTCTTGTGGACACCAGCCAGTCACCAAGGAAGCAAGACATGTAGAAAATGAGGTGATACCTCGGCTACATGGGAATACATAGATTATTAGAAATGGGTTAATTTAAATATAATAGTTAACTAGAAATAACCCTGAGCCAATGACCAAGCATTTATAATTAATATAAGCCTTTGAGTGGTTATTGGGGAACTGGCGGGCAGGCGAGAAATCTCCATTTACAAAGCTGGTTGTGGTGGTGCATACCTTTAATCCTAGCATCTGGGAGACAGAGGGATTCGAGTTCCAGTCCAAACAAGACTACAATACTGAGACCCAGTCTCAACCTCTCCCCCCGTAAGCATAAAACCAATAAACCAAACCAAAATATACAAACAATAACCCACACAAAAATAAAGTATGGGAGGGCAGAAGGGATCAGAGGCTACACCCTATCTCTAAAGAGCTATTACAGTAGTGGCTAATGGCGTTGGTGGGCAGAGAGAGGGGACTCATTTTCTACAGTGGTATGTAACTGCAGGCAAATCACCCATGCTCTGGTGAATACCCTATACTCATGCAAGCATCTCTAAATTCAACAGAAATAAAACACAACAAAAAATACACAATAAAACAAGATAAGATGAAATACTCCCACTTCCCCAAGAGTCTCACTGTGCAGCCCTGGCTATCCTATAACTCACTATGTAGGTCTGGCTAGCCTTGATCCCCCTGCCTCTGCCTCCTAGTTCTTGGATTAAAGGTGTGTAGCAGGATAAGAGGTAAGAAATTCTTTTTGATATTTTACCATAGGCTGGCACAAGGTAGATATATTAGTTACTTTTAAGTGGCCAAGACCAAAATAAATTTCTGAAACACATAAAAAATGGATGGCTCCTGAGGAAAACTGCCTAAGGGGATTTCCTGGCCTCCACAGGCACACACATGTATATCACATATGCATAAAAAATAAACACATACTAAACTCCTCCCAAACAAAGAGTGGGTCAGCAGGATGTTTTAGATAAAGAGCTTGCCACCAAGCTGACGACTTGCGCTCTGTCCGTCCTGCAGAATGGATATAGAAGGCTGACTTCTACAAGTTGTTCTCTGACCTCCACATAAGTCAGACTCTATGCTCCGATAAAATATTCTTATTAATTAATTAATTAATTGATTAATTGAAATATTCTATTTAAGAGCTTACAAGGCCAGGCATGGTGGCACATGCCTTTGATCTCAGTACTTGCCAGGCAGAGCCAGGCAGATTGCTGTGTGTTTGAGGCCAGGACAGTGTACATAGCTAGCTCCAGGGAGTTGACAAACAAACAAATGATCTTACAAGGACTGGGCTGAGAGTATAGAGGTATGTGGGGTAAGACCGAAAAGTTGGGAATGACCACAAATGTTCATGGAGTATCTTTATTTTGCAATAAAAATATTCACAACTGGTTAATGTAATGATTGCACAACTGTCAACACAAGAACAGCTCTTAGAATGTATACTTGAAATGAGTGAGTTGTGTGATATGTGATACAACTCATTGAAGGTATTTAAAAAGATATAATATCCAGGCTACTCTGAACACATGAAGCTCTTTCTAAATTACTAAGCAGAGAATGTTTTACTGTTGCATTATAGACTATTGTATAAACACACTGGTGTGGGAGGTCCTTCTGCTTTTATTGGTTAATGAATAAAGAAACTGCGTTGGCCTAGTTGATAGGGCAGAACTTAGGTAGGTGGGGAATACAGAACTGAATACTGGGAGGAAGAAAGGTGGAGTAGGAGAAAGACATCATGGAGCCGCCAGAGACAGACGTGCCAAATCTTTCCCAGTAAGCCACTGCCACGTGGGGCTACACAGATAAACAGAAATGGGTTAAACTGAGATGTAAGAGTTAGCCAATAAGAAGTTAGAGCTAATACACCAATAGGTGTTTTAATGAATACAGTTTCTGTGTGGTTATTTCGGGTGTAAGCTAGCCAGGCAGCTGGGACGAACAAGCAGCCCCACCCTGCAACAAACACATTTTCATTTATTTCCCAGTCCTTCACAGATGGACTTGCAGGTTATCTTTAATCTTTCTTTATCACACACAATGCTGCAAAGCATTCAAGCTTTTATCTTGAACATCATTTGAATTTAATTATTATATTTAATAGGCAATGATATCATTCCTACTTTACCCAGGGAACCGACACAAATAAACCAAGTTGTTACACTAATAGCATGAAATGTGCCTTAACGAATAGGGAAGAAATGAGATGCAGGAAATGCTTCTTCTCACTAGGACGCACACATCAGGATATGAGCAAAGATGCCCCTGCTCAGACTGCCCTAATAAACAGGGTAATGAAACAGATGACAAACTCTTCTAATAATGAAGATTTATAGAACAATCCTAATTAACAAGGACTTTGGGGAATGAGGAGCTCCGAGTTAATTTAATTTTCTGGTTAACTAAAGAAAATGCAGAAAGTCTTTTTAGTTGGAAATTTTTCTAAATGTTTTAACAGAACATATTAATTTATGGCATCCCTGCTTTAATTAATTTATGGAACTCAATGAAAATTTTCTTTGAGAATAGAGAATCTTACAGCGTATGTGAAATCATCCTGAGCATCGCTCCTTCCTATAGTTCTCAAGGCAGAAAGTCTTCCATGAAAAGCAGGCTGAGTAGAATGTTGGGAATGTTTACATTAAAGTCTAAAACCAACCATGGTTTATCCTTGATTTGGACTCAGCTCCTTTATTTAATAAATAAACGTGTTTATTAAAAGGTTATCTCATGTCAGGGATGGAACATGGACATGTCAATGGTACAGACCAAACTCTGGCTTTGATGGGGCCTATACTCTGTCAGTAGATGTCTCAGGAATGGTGAAGTGGTACACCAAGACCAAGCATGACAGCAGGAGAGTTAAGGGGTGATGTTTCCGCGACGATAAGGAGAAGGCCATGTGACAATCCAGGGTTAAAGTGCAGACAGAGGCTGTGGGCTAGCAACAAGATTGATGGGTTGGCTGTGTCAAACATAAAGTATGCTCTGTAACTGGAGTATAGTGAGTACAAATGTTTGTTTCTTTTTTGGTTTTTCAAGACAGGGTTTCTCTGGGTAGTTCTGGCTGTGCTGTACTCACTCTGTAGACAAGGCTGGCCTTGAACTCAGAGATCCACTACCTCTGCCTACCAAGTGCGGGAATTAAAGACATGCGCCACCAGAGTCCAGCTCAAATGCTTTTTTATTGTTGCTTTTTAAAAAATTTGTTTTTGAAGCTCAAGGACATTTTTACTAGAATTTGAAAGAATTCTAGGCAACCTGTAGATCTTCAAATCTGCCTGGAGAACAGAGAGGAAAGAGCCATGCTGTTCTAAGCTGGAGAGGGGGTCAGACACATGGCTGACAGGAAGCCCATGGCTGGAAAAAGCATAGATGCCCAAATCCCTTTAATTCCAGTATTTAGGAGGCAGAGACAGTAGGATCTCTTAGTTCAGCTAGAGTCCAGCAATTTTTCGAGACTTTGAAAGTCAGAGGTTTGGATTTGATGCATCGGAAGATAAGAGGCAACTATGGTCTCATAAGTGCTGTATACACTACCTCATGTAATGTCCACGGAGGTCCCACAAGTTGGGTACAGTTTAGATGACTGTATAAACAAACTCACTGGGATTCACAGGTTGTCACCTGCCTAGGGGCTCATGGGAAAGGCAGGTCTTTGGGACAGAATGGATGAGAAAGAAGTAGGAAATGCAAATTTTAGGTCACTACTCAAGCAATATTATCGCCATTTGTGTGATCACAACAAAACAGGTTTTGATTAAGCATTAGTTAATTAAAACTGAAATTCCCCTAACCCTGATAACTAAGTTTGACTAAATTGCTAAAACTCCCTAAGAAAGGTGGTATAACATGATCAAGATGATGAGCCAGGCTTGGTGTCCTGATTCTATGCGTCCTGGGAGAAAAGAAGCAGGTGTGCTGATTTAAAATACACTCCGTGCCCTAGTCATAATGTTACTGAAATTAAACTTTATCTACCACCTAAAAATGTAGTGTAGAATTCCCTGATGATTTAGTCCCTTTCTTAACTACCTTTCTCCATAAGGAGTACACTGGACAGATAGGTACTAGCCACTCCCACAGGTGTGTGTGTGTGTGTGTGTGTGTGTGTGTGTGTGTGTGTGTGAAAACTCTTATCTGATTTTCTATGGGGTGCAAGAATTCTGGCCCTGGAACCTGCTAGGGCTAGGGAATTACTGGTTTTAAGGGTATACATGACCGGGAACATCTGTAATGAGGAGGACAGGGAAGAGCGGTGTAGAATAAGAACAAGTGTAGAACAGGAAGACTGAGGAGAGGAGAATAAGGACACATGGACAGACAAGTCCTGTTTTGAGGAGATTTCTTACCCCTCATATTTTAACCCTCAGATTTCTAACCCCCCTTTAGCTACTTGTGGCGTCTTTAATTGATCCCTCAAAGAGAATCTTAAAGACAAAAACTTTTAAGGCCCTCATTATGTGTAGTCTACCTGCATATCAAGATCTAGAACCATAAAGCTTAACACAGCAGTCGCTGACTACTGAATGATTTGGCTGCATTACGGTTACAGGTGGCCACATGGCTGTCACACTGGCATGTACGGAACGTGCCACTGCAGAAAGGCCTGTACCCAGTGCTGTAAAGATTTTCACCACTCAGGAAATTTCTTTGTGTCCCTTTAGAGCCAAACTCCTATTCAAATAAAAAGAAGAACCTAAAGGCTACCATCCCAAAGAGTCCAAGGATAAGAATATAAAAATATAGATTCCAGAAAGAAGAATATAGAAATAAAGAAATATAAAGTGCTAAGCCTAGGAGAATGAGAACAGACGTCAGCAGCTTAAGGATTAACTATTAACTGTGGATTACTTCACTTTATAACCCATAGCTCTATCTGCAAGGCTGAAGCGGCCCTCTGCAGGCTTAGGGTCGCTCAGCAAACTGAGGATCAGCTTTTAGCTAACCTCCCCTGGCCACTCATGGTCAGAAATTGACGCGAGCTGAGGTAACTTTTAAATGATGGATGTACATGACTTCTGACTTTTTGGTTGTCTATTGTCCCATACCCTTCCCTGCTGTGTGAAACTGGCAGTGTCAGGGGAGGTGCAGAGCCTTGGCAAACACTGTCAGGAAGGCCAGGGAACAAGAGTGGACTAAATATGAACACTGGTTTAACTGAAAAGCTCTGTTAATGGAAATTGCAAAGAAGGGCAATTTGTATCTGAGTTTTACCTTGAGATTGTAAAAGTTCTTTTGTTATTGCCTAATGCTTGCTATAAAAGGAGGAGTTCAGAAACCAGCCTTTGCCACAGCCTTACAAGTCCAGATAAGCTTTTTATGACCCATGGAGATTTATTTTTTAATTTTATATTTTTTTCCTGGAATAAAGTTTGTTTCTGGTTTGACTTTGGGGGGTCTGTCCCCATCTTTGAGCAATCCCCCCTCGTGTACCCAATAATTCTAGATTCTATCACTGTAAATCAATACTGTTTGGGGCCAGGAGGATGACTCTGTGGATAAAACACTTGCTGTACAAGCTTGAAAGTTTGAGTTTGGGTCTTCAGAATCAACGTGAAGCCGGACACAGTACACAAGTTTCCTTCCTTCCTGTGTGCACAGCATGCTGTATATAAGCTCATGTGGCAGTCCTGAGTGCATTCTGTAGAGTGGGCCCTTTTCTCCACCTTTAAATGGGCAAAGGCACCAACAGACTGGCCCAATAGCATGATATGGGAAGTGAAAAGGGCAGACTCTTTAGATGCTATAGGACCAGCTATCCTGGGTTAAGTCTCAAAGAACAAGATACCTGCTTTAAACAAGGTAGAGGAAGGTCAGGACCAACATACATGCACACAACAGAGATTGAAAACAAAACCTGCAACATGCAAAACAAATCAGAGCTTGCCCTAAATTTGAGTAAATGTACTCACTATTCTGTATATCTGGCTTACGACCTAAGCTCACTTTTAGGAATTTTTGAAATTCCTTCATATTGCTATGAATATCACTCACCCACTTCTAATAACTGTGCAGTGGTGTGTGCAGCCTTCTCATATGGCTGACTCTGCATTTATCAAACATTCCTTAAATCTAAGTGAGGTGAAGGGGTAGCAGCTCATTCTTGTAATCCTAGGACTCAAGATGCTAGGGAAAAAGGATTGCTGGAGGATACATAATGAGTTTGAGGCTAGCCTAGGTTATTGAAAAACAGACTCTATATTAAAAAATAATAATAATAAACAAACAGTTCTGATTCCACCAAACTAAGTGATGCCACCCTTGGCTGCATGGAATCAGGTATGGCGTGTCTACCTGTACCAAAGACAACTGCTGCAGATCTCTTTCTGGCTATGAAGTAATGAGACACCATTGATCCTGTGAAAGAAGTACCGTCATCCACAGAGATAGAAGCAAAGAGAAAAGTAGGTTTTTAGCACTAGAATCCATTTGTGAGAAAGGGAAGAAAAATCTCGTTACTATTCACTAGAAAAAAATCTAGCTATATAATGCCCATTATGTTTCCTCTTGGCATAAAACTGAACTGGGGTAGGAGGCCCTTCTATGTGTTGCTTTTATTGGTTAATGAATAAAGAAACTGCCTTGGCCTGCTGATAGGGCAGAGCTTAGGTAGGCAGGGAAAAACTAAATAGCATGCTGGGAGAAAGGAGGCAGAGTCAGAGGGAAGCCATGGAGCTGCCGGGCACAGACATGCTGGAACTCTGCTAGTAGGCCACAACCTCGTGTTGATACACAGATTAATAGAAATGGGATAAATTAAGATGTAAGAGTTAGCAAATAAGAAGCTAGAGATAATGGGCCAAACAATGATATAATTAATACAGTTTCTGTGTGGTTATTTCGGGGCTAAGCTAGTTTGGTGGCCAGGAATGAACAAGCTGCTCCTTGCGACACTTAACTGAAAGGGATCAACTTCCCGAGCCAAAGTAGGGTATCTTTTCTGGAATTTCTCATGTGATATTTCTTCTTCTCATTTAAGAAGTAACCAAGGAATGTTAAAAAATAGAGACATCCTCTTCTAGGAGAACATGGGTATCCCTGGACAAAAGACACTCCGTTAAGCCAGGTATGGAGGTGCACACCTATTGTCTTAGTACCTGAAGACAGAGACAGGAAGACTGACATGAATGAGGACAGCTTGGGCTCCCTGGTGACTTCAAGGCCAGTCTTGGCTACAGAGTGAGAGCTTGTTTCATAAACCAAGAGAGAACAATGAGAACTAAGTCTATCCATAATTCAGGCTTCTCAATGTCTTCCAGAAGGTGAAGAAGAACAGAACCACATTAAAAAATACATCGCTGGGAGTTTCTCTCCATTTAGTTTGATGTTGGCTGTTGGCTTGTTGTATATTGCCTTTATTATGTTTAGGTATGTTATTTACATCCCTGCTCTCTCCAAGACCTTTATCATGAAGGGATGTTGTATTTTGTCAAAAGCTTTTATGGCATTTAATGTTTTTATTTTTCAGTTTGTTTACATGGTGGATTACGTTGACAGATTTTCATATGTTGAACCATCCCTGCATCTGTGGGATGAAGCTGACTTGATCATGGTGGATAATGGTTCTGATGTGTTCTTGGATTCGATTTGCCAGTATTTTTGTATGTTGTATGTTCATGAGTGAGATTGGTTTGTAATTCTCTTTCTTAGTAATCTCTTTCTGTGGTTTGGGTATCAGGGTAATTGTAGCCTCATAAAAAGAGTTTGACAATGTTCCTTCTGTTTCTATTGTGTGCAATAATTTGAGGGGTACTGGTATTAGTTCTTTGAAAGTCTTGTAGAATTCTGAGCTGAAACCATCTGGTCCTGGGCTTTTTTTTTTGGTTGGGAGACTGTTTCATTTCTTCAGCAGTTATAGGTCTGTTTAATTTGCTTATCTGGTCTTGATTTAATTTTGGTAAGTGATATTTATCCAGAAAGTTGTCCATTTCCTTTAAGTTTTTCAATTTTGTGGAGTACAGGTTTTCAAAATATGACCTGATGATTCTCTGGATTTCCTCCGTGTCTGTTGTTATGTTTCCCTTTTCATTTCTGATTTTGTTAATTTGGATATTCTCTCTCTGCCTTTTGGTTAGTTTGAATAAGGGTTTGTCTATTTTGTTGATTTCTCCAAGAACTAACTCTTTGTCTCATTGATTCTTTGTATTGTTTTGTTTCTATTTGTTGATTTCAGCTCTCAGTTTGATTATTTCCTTCCATCTAGTTCTCTTAGGTGAGTTTGATTCTTTTTGTTCTAAAGTTTTCAAATGTTCTGTAAATTCACTAGTGTTGGATTTTCCCAGCTTCTTTATGTAGGCATTTAGTGCTATAAACTTTCCTCTTAACACTGCTTTCACTGTGTCCCATAAAATTTGGGTATGTTGTGTGGTCATTTTCACTGAATTTTAGGAAGTCTTTAATTTCTCAACCTCAAAGACAGACATTGCCTCAGAGTAAAGGGTTGGTAAAAAATATTCCAAGACCTAAGAAACAAGTGGGTGTAGCTATCCTAATATCTAACAAAATAGACTTCAAGCTAAAATTAGTCAAAAGAGACAAAGAAGGTCATCTAATATTAGTCACAGGAAAAATCCATCAAGAGGAAATCTCAATCTCAATACTGAACATCTATGCCCCCAATACAAGGGCACCCTCATATGTCAAAGAAACACTTCTAAAGCTTAAATCATACATTAAACACCACACACTAATAGTGGGAGACTTCAACTCTCCACTCTCACCACTGGACAAAAATGAACAGAGAAATAAGTGACCTAACATGTTATGACTCAGATGGACTAAACAGACATCTATAAATATTCCAACCAACATAAAAGAATATACCTTCTTCTCAGCACCACATGGAACCTTCTCAAAAACTGACCACATACTCGGTAACAAAACAAACTTCAACAAATACATAAACATTGGAATAACCCAATGTACCTTATTAGATCACCATGCTTTAAAACTAGAAGTCAACAGCAATACTAATTTCAGAAAGCCCACAAACACATGGAAATTAAACAATGCTCTCCTGAATCATCAATGGGTCAAGGAAGAAATAAAGGAGACTTATATATATTTAATGTACATGGGAAGTAGAAAAAGACAAGATCTCCTGAGTAAATTGGGAGCATGGGGACCTTAGAAGAGGGTTGAAGGGGAGGGGAGAGGCAGGGAAGGGAGCAGAGAAAAATGTAGAGCTCAATAAAAATCAATGAAAAAACTATATATGATGACCCTGAATAGAAGTAAGAAAGTATTTGCTCTCCAGTAAGGTTTCAACTGCTGGCAATTCTTCCAAGAACTGGATTACCACAGCTTGGTGGTTCTCTCTCCTCAAATAGTGTTATCAATGTCAATTATTCTTGGGCCAGTGAGATGGCTCAGTGGGTAAAGGAACTTGTCACCAAGATTGAAGACTTAAGTCTGATCCTCAGGATTCTCAAGGTGGAAGGAGAGAAACAACTGCTGTGAACTATCCTAGGACCTCCACGTGTACACGCCACGTGCTCCTCCCAATTAAAAAAAAAAACTGTCCTCGGACCTCCACGTGTTCCCTCACAATTAAAAAAAAGGAATGAAGTGTTTCCTTACTGTTCTTCTTAAAACAGTTATTTCTTCAAGAAACAGAAACCATTAGGTACCAATCCTTTAGGTTGCTAATTATACCAAAATATTAACTTTCTATCAAATGCTACTTTTGAGGCTGGAGGAAGATGGGAGACAGTTTAGGAATACGGTCACCTAGCTTCAGAAGACACTGTTTATACTCTAGCGGTGGCCGTCCACAAACCACAATACTATTTATACTTCTTAAATGACCCAGAAACCATATACAAACTTGCTGAGCCATCAGAGTTAGTACTGTAAGGCTCTTGTCCTTAATTGTGTGGTATGAAGTCTTGTCACTGCTTATATCTAGACAGAAAAAAAAGTTCATGCTAGTTAATTCTTAGGAAAAACAAAGTGATGCAAAATAGAAAAAAAATCATTTTTGATGTACTAATGAGCTCTGCCAGGAGTACCCCAAATAACAAAGGGACAGCTTTCCAGTATGGGTATCAGTTTGTTCCTCTTTCTCTGTTTCCTTCTCTCTCTCACTTTGAAGGACAGGTCTCACTGTTTAGCTCATGCGGGCCTTGAATGTGAGGCATCTCTTGTCACATCCTCCTAAATATGTACGTACAGGGCCACACCATCTGGTCCCGCTTTGTTCATCTGTTTTAACACTTGTAGGCAGTATGAGTAAATGCTTTGTGTGACCATTTACACATGTAAGTGTTAGGCCATTATATTCCACTTACCCATAGTAGCTGCTGACCAGGAGGCCTGTTGGTTGAATCTGAGTATCTTAAGGGGGAGGCCCACATTGCTAGGCACACCCTACATACTGTGGAAGTGAGGGGAGCATGCATTAGGGGATTTCTGTTCCCCAGGTTAAGACAGAGATAGCATTGGAACTTCACGGTAGTCACAGGCACCAGCCTTTACACATTTTAAAGCATGCTTTGGACTGAGGCAGCGGAACATGTGGACCTTAATCTAGCACATTCTAAGATTACTAAAGAAGTCCCCGTAGATATCAGATATGTTTTGGTTATATTCTTAAAAATTTAGCAGAACAAAATTGAAATAATAGCATAAACATAACAAGAGGCTCTAATAAATGTTGATCGATAGAATCGTTCGTTTTCCTGATAATGTAATAGTCTTATCTTTAAAAGGTTTTAGTGTAGGAGTTGGGGAGAAGAGGGCACAGGATGTCTTGGAGCTGGAGTTGCAAATGGTTGTAAACTACCCAACATAGATGCTTGGAACAACACTGGGCTCCTCTACAAGAGCAGTGTGTGTTTACAACTGCTGAGCACCTCCAGACTCCAGCCATGCCTGTGGTCCAGGGTGGGCTGGGCTGGGGCACTTTGTAACCCCAGCTGGCGTCAGTCTCAGAGATCCGCCTGCCTCTGCCTCTCCAGTGGTAGGGTTAAAGGTGTGTGCCACCATGCCCGGCTAATTTCTATATTCTTAAGGCCATTCTTTCAGATGGGAAACTACCACGTAGATTCTTCGCAGTGTGTAATGCATTTCAATGTAGTGATGGTCTATGAAGATAAAAGTTATGTGGGTAGAGATCAGTGTTGTGCTGAAGATAAGAAAGCTTTGTGGAAATCAGTTGCTAATTGTAGTTTGATAATTAAATACACAAACCTATGATCCTTTTAGGCTCATCTAATTAGTATTAAACGAGTTTACTTAATTACAGCTGTAAATTAAATGCATAGGGTTTGCCTCATCTCAGAATAATTACATGCGCATTGTAATGTGAATTATGGAACATTAATTTGAACTTTATCTATTATTCCCTAAACAGAGACTGGGGCTCATTAGGACAAAGCTATTATCATAGCCGTTTTGACAAATATCTTCAAAAAAGATTCCCGAATAACGTCTGCACAGAAGGTCTTCAAAGGAGAGGTATATGCTTGAGTCTCAATAGGTAGAGTCCATTCATTCATTACAAAGTCCAGTACAGAAAAACGTTCTTGCTCAGGCATTCGGTTAAAGGCATATAATGTTTATGTATACATGTGCATATGCAGAGATATGTGTATAATACCATGTATGTTATCTTTCTTTACACAGCTGGAACTTTTCAGTTCATAGTAGAAGCTGTGATTATATTTTTAAAAGATTTTTTTACAATAATGTTAAGTAACTACAGGTCAAACATTGTTTGGAAGATGGAAGTGATGGATTATCATATTAGTAAAGAGGCAGACTCCTACACTCCTCATTCTGATAATTAGCTGTGATAGTTCAAAGAGAAAGGAAGGAAGGAAGGAAGGAAGCAAACCTTGAGTTGTCAATGTAGTTTAGCTGGTTTGTTTGCCTTGCATGTGCAGAGATTTAGACCCCTGCACTCTATCCTGTCTGTGGCAGTGCACACAACACCTAGGCACCCAGGAGGCCAAGGCAGGAAGGCAGGAGGAGTTCAAGATCATCTTCAGCTAGCCTAGGGTACATGAGATGCTGCTTCAAAATAAATACATTAAAATAAAAATTGAGATTGTTATCATTTGGGAACAGCCTAGTTCAAACAAGACTCATCCAATATCCAATTTAATATATTTTAATTTGGTGGAGGGAAGGAGAGAGGGAGAGGAGCTGTAAATACAAATTAAAATATTTAAAATGAAACCTTAAGAGCAAGCTGTAGACTTCTTCCTTAGGCATAAAACAGAGTTAAGGAAAAATGCTATTCATATATTCATACTTAAAATATATGAAGTTGAGACAAGCCTCTTGCCTTAGATGCTTTAACGCACCCACTGTTCCTTGGGCTTCCCTTTCTTGGAGACAGCATGTGGCTGAGGGCTGCAACACTAGCGCCTCTGCTCAGGATCAGGAGCAGAAGTCGGTGTAGACAGAGCAAGGCTTTCTTCTGCACTCAGCATCTCTAAGTGACCACCATAGCTTTTTCCCTCTGAATATTTGTAATTTTCTGCCCCTTTCTCCCTTTAAATACTGCCTGAAGTAGAGGTGCAGCATAATGAACCTGTTCTAATTCAGCCCAATTTTGGCTTAAAGCAAACATCTAATTACTTGTGATTAATCCTGAAGAGCATAACCTATGCTCATATGTAGTGGCTCTATGCTTAAACCTAACTAGTGGCTTTCCTCGGCTTTCCCTGCCTCTCAGCCTTCCCTTTCTCCTGTGTTAGCTTAATCCTCAAAGCAGCTGAAGAACCATAAAACACCATTCTTCTGCTGCACAAGATATCTGTATTGTGCAGCTCCCATTCGAAGGGGTTTATATTATTAGCCTTGAATAATGTGCTCAAATTCAGATTGAACTCAGACTACTCTAATAAATGACAAGATGCATGCGAGCACTGTAATCCAGGCAACCGTAATTATACAATTATCGATGGAGTTCCTGTTGATAAACAATGCAAACATTAGGAAATACTATTTTGCAATTAAATGGTGAAGAAAACCATTTATTGCCTTCCATCCCATCCTCTTAATAAGACTGGAGTTGCAGATGTTCGTGTATGTTGCATTGATGTTAAACGGTGCATGATATTCTAGGTGGTTCCCATAACCTTGCTTTGTCTAGTATGAACTGACTCAATTGATATGATAATAGAGAACAGAGCGGGGCTGCACTGGCACAATTTGCATAGCCTTGAAATTTGTCATTACTGCATAGCCAAGTGTTCCTAAAAGTTCTTGTTCAGTTGTCACCGACAACAGTGTATTAGACAAACAATATTTTGAAATGAACCACACAGGTGGGAACACCACTTACTGAAGCTTTTATCCTATCAAACAAGGCACTCATCAGTACATTTATAAAGCTAACAATTGGGAATTTTGTGATTTCTTTGGGGTTCAATTGCTACTAGAGCAAGTATAAAGAGAGCAATTACTCAGACGCTGCAGAGCGCAGCTCTGGCGGCTGACAACGGAGGTAACAGAACACCTCTCTTTCACAAAACCTGCATTCCCATCACTTATTAAAGACCATCACATTTTAGTTTGTGATATATGATACAGGGCTGACAGATGGCATGGCCAATGAGGTACCTGCTGAGCAAGCATGAGGACCTGAGTGTGGATTCCCAGCACCCATGTAAAAAGCTGGGCACAGCTGGAGCTCCAGTTCGGGGATGGGTAAGGGTGGGGTGGGAAATAGTTAGGCATATTGCCAGAGCTCCCTGCCCAGCTAGGCTAGACAATCGACAGGTCTAGGTTTATCAAGAGATCCTGTCTCAAGGGGTAAAACAGAGGAGATTCAAAAAGACACCCAAGGGGCTGGAGAGATGGCTCAGAGGTTAAGAGCATTGCCTGCTCTTTCAAAGGTCCTGAGTTCTATTCTCAGCAACCACATGGTGGCTCACAACCATCTGTAGTGGGGTCTAGTGCCCCTTCTGGCCAGCAGGCATACACACAGACAGAATAGTGTATACACAATAAACAAACAAACAAACAAATAAATATTAAAAAAAGAAGACACCCAAGGTCTACATGTAGTCTCTTATCTTCCTACCATGTATATACACCACATACTCAGCCCCTCCACCCACATATAAAAACCATAATAAAAATATATAAAAAAGAAAGCCCATATAAGAATAATAGGAATTGCTCTGATGTATGTCAAAATGGGGGTACCACCAACACTGCAGAAAAACTGCAAAAATTCACCTAACAGTAATAGAACTACTAGAAAATTACCATAAATATAAGGAGAACTAGAAATTTTGGAGTTTAGATTTTGTAGGCATGGATGATGAATAAAAAAAAGTCATAGTATATGCACCTAGAGAGAGGTGAGCAATTAAAAAGTTAAGCAGAGTAATTAAATAGGATTAACAATTTTGAATAAAAAATTCTAGAAAAGCTGATAGAGAAACTTTCATCCTAATGAAGACACACTATAAAACAAGAAACACAGTGAGATGCCCTGTACCATCTGGAGACCAATATTTAAATATTTAACTTCTTGAAGAGTAAAGCCCCATATGACTAGTTGGTTAAGATATTGGCTATGCTGGTTGTGGTAGGTGCATGGCTATGGTCAATACTCAGGAATTTAAGGCAGAAGGATTTAAGGCTAGTTCATGGTTAGTCTGGGCTAAAGAGACTTTGAGGCCAGCCTGAGCTATAAAATTGTGATGTCCTGTCTCAGAGGTGGGGTGAGGGGTGTTGAATGAGAACATAAAACAGCCTAGAGAAGCATCAGGGGCAAGAGACTGTGCAAACAGAAGGTTAATGTGTTCAAGGACACCACAGTCTTTTGTTGTTTTGACAGAGCCTGTGTAGATCAGGCTGGTCTTGAATTTACATAGACTCACCAACCTCTGCTTCCGAGTGCTGGGATTAAAGAAGTGAACCACTGAGCCAGGTTTACAATTGGTTTTTGAAACATTTCTTTAGCTCTTTGGCTTCTTGCTTTTAGTTGATTTAAAAGGCATATTAAATTAAGACTTTTCATTCTAAAGATCAGTTTTATTATGGAAGAAGGAAATGGGGTCATTGTATATTATATTCATTGTCCCTCTCCTTTGAGGCTGTCCCCGGGAGAGCTGTAGTCTGCTCATAAAGACTGTATTTTCTACCCAATCACTATCATGTTGGTCCACATGCCTTCCTCCAGCGAATGACATCAGAATGGCAGGTGTATAAGACTGCTACTAATGACTGTTTAACTAAGATAGAGCTAAGCAAGTTCCCAATAGGATCTGCCCTGCCATGTCAGAGAAAAGACGATGGTGCAGCGCCTAGTGACTACTGACAGACAAGAATGGAGGAGAAAAGCATATACTGTAAGTGATGGACATTTCAAGGGACGTTAGGCAACTTTAGCCTAGTTTGGTTAACAATAGTAGCACTGAATAAAGTTTATTTGAGGCGTGTATGTGTGTATGGTGTGTATGTGTGTGTATAGGGGGACACGTACCATAGCTTATGTGTAAGTCTAGAAGACAACTTTACTTTAGAGAGTTGGTTTTTCTCTATTTACCTATATATGGGTTCCAGAGCTCAAACTCAAGTCACTGGGTGTGGTGGTTTGAACAAGAATGGCCCCCAGTTGTGGAACTGTTTGGGAAGGATTAGGAGGTATAGCAACATTAGTGTGTCACTGGCAGTGGCCTCTGAGGTTTCAAAAGACCCCAGCCATACTCAGTCTCTTTCCCTCAGCCTTCTACTCTTTGATCAAGATGTGAGTTCTCATTGTTCCTGCTACCACGCCTTTGCTTCATCTTCATGGACTCTAACCCTCAGAAGCCATAAGCTCCAAATTAAATGCTTTCTTTATTAGCTGCCTTGGTCTTGGTGTTTTACACAGCAGTAGAAAAAAAAAAAAACTAAGATCTCAGGCTTGCACAACAAGTGCTTCACCTCTAGCCTAAAAAAAAATTATCCTAAAATAATTCATAATTCTGAGCACAAAGCATGGAGTAACTCTGTATTTGAATTTGAAGGTGCCCTTAACTTATCTGATCTGAAAAACAGTATCATATCAAATACCCAAGAGAAACCCTTAAAGAATATTAGGATGAAGTCAGGTGAGGTGACATTCATGTATGCTAGCATGTGTGAGATGGATGTCAAAGGATTAGGAGTTCAAATTTATTCTTGGCTACGTATCTTTAACCTATATCTCAAAGCAACCCAGAAAGACAAAAAAAATGATAATTGATATATTTTAAAGTAGGCTTTAGAAACTTTTACAGCAGTGGTAGCATATGGGATTCAGAACAACTGTTTTTATCAAGAATGCTTGGACACAATAGTTTGTAGAGCTGAGGATGCTCGGTTGGTGGAGTTCTTGCCTACCATGCACAAAGCCCTCAGTTCAATCCCAGCACCGTATAAAACTGGATGTGGTAATACAGTTATAATCCGAGCCCATGGGAGGTACAGTCAGAAGGATGAGAAGTTTAAGGCCATTTTTCTATAGAGTAAGTTTGAGGCCAGCTTGGGCTCAAATACAAGACCCTGCTATCCTCCCAAAATATATATACTTTAAAAAATTAGACTGGGGGCGCAGCTCATGTTAAAGCCCTGCCTTGGCACGTGCAAGGAGTACTACAGCACACCACAAAACAATCAAAGAAACCTGCCTGGAGGCTTAACTTAAGAATGGGGACTCACCAGACAAGGACGCAGAGGCTTGGAGCAGAGTTTAGAACTTAGAACCTTCCCTAAAATAGCCCTAGAATAACAACTCCTCATCTGAAGTTAGGAACCTAAAGAATTAAGGATAGTGAACAAGAAGCAGGAAGACCATGAATAGCAAAAGACTGCTGCTGACTTTCCAATCCTTAGAATTCCTATCCTCAGATTAAGATGACCTCAGTGCGCCAGCACTCCTGTGCAAACATGAATTGAACAATGTTTCAAGTTATTTTTCCAAATGATTGTACAAATAAAGCACCTCACTCATGGCAGAAAAGAGAGCGCTATGGGGAGCGCAAGCAGGGGACTAAAGCCAAGAGACTGCACAAGGGAACTTACCTAATACTGCTGCAGATAATGAACCCAAACAAACTTGAAAGAACACCCTTAATGGCCAAGAATGAAAAACAAAACAACAGTGGTCAGAAGCACATGTACATCTTTGCAGACTCAGGAATGGTTCCTCTCACCCTCATGGTGAGTCATGGCCGCCTAGAGAGCTGATGCCCTCGTCTGGTCTCCGTGGGCACAGGGGCATACATGCAGAGACATACATATACACAAAGAAAATACACGTTTTAAAAACAGAATGAAAATTGAGGTAGGGAACACGTTAGGAAGGCTTAACAGAGGCTTAGAGCCAAGTTAGAAGTAGGACTGAGCACAACGAAGCGTCTTACCACAGACACCCACATAGATTCTGCCTGGTTTCCAGAAGCGGAGATCAGCCAGTGGATACATTTTATGAAGAGCAATTTCTGCCCAACAGAAAAGCTTCTAACTAGGCTTTAAAACCTGAAAAGCATGGCTCACTGTTGTCAGTGTTTTCGACTCCTGGATTGAGCTAGGATGAGAAAGATGGTCCCTGAACCCTTTCCAGCGTCACAGCACAAGAGTTTACATGGATTCAAAGAGTGAGCAGGGAGAAAGAGTAAACTCAAGTGTCTCAGGAGAAAAGTCTGGGAGAACACGGAGTGATCCTAGATTTATAGAATTATGTAATATGTATGCATGGTAGAAAGATGTCTGGAAGGATAATCACTAAATTGTTAACACTTGTTCTCTCCAGAGGGATGCGAGCTATTTCATATAAGGAACTCTGCTGAGGAGATCATAACTATGAGATCAACACAGAGCAACGACAGCTATTGTATTAGAGTAGGGCTGCTCACATGTTTTTGTGTGAGCTATAATCATTAATATTTATCACACTATAACTGAGCTGGGTGTGAGGACTAACAACTATAACTCCAGCTGTTGAGAGGCCCAAGAGAGTTCAGGTAGGTAAAGGGCATCTTGAATTTTAGGGAAGCCATTGTCTCAAACACCAAACTACAACAACCATGACCACCATCAAATAAATCAACTCCATAAAATCTTACTATATTAGAAATTCAACTGGATAACTTAAAACTATTATTATACCTATTTTAATGCTTTTTAAAAGACCATTTTTTCAAATAAAATATTATTGAGAAGTGTAGAATTTACATTTTTTTGGTTTGTGTGTGTATATGTCCATGTGTGAGGGTGTATGTGTACACATGTGTATTAACAGATGTTGGAGGTCAACATCTAGCTCTTCAATTGCTTTCCACCTTATTATTTTGGCTAGACTAGCTAGCATCAAACCCAGAGATCTGGACTCTGCCTACTGCTAGGACTACAGACAGTTAATGCTGGGTCTACTTCTTTATATGGGTGCTGAGCATCTGATATAAATTGTCATACTTTCATAGCAAGCACTTTACTGAAAGAGTCATCTCCCAGCCCAGGACTCACATTTTTGCTAATTTCTTTAATGTCTGGTTTAGAAGAAGACAGCTAGAGTCCTTTATCTTTAGTATACAACTTGCTTCACTATCATGTACTCTCTGGATAATGCTACTGCATTTACACACACACACACGATGTGGGAGGTCCTTCTGTTTATGTGTTGCTTTTATTGGTTAATGAATATAGCCAGGAAGAGATATAGAAAGAATAGGCAGAGTCAGGGAGATGAGCCATGGAGCTGTTGAAGGAGACAGATACCCTGGACCCTTACCAGTAAGCCACAGCCTTATGCCGATACACAGAGTAATAGAAATGGGTAAATTTATGATGTAAGAGGTAGCTAGAAATATACATGAACCATTAGCCAAACAGTGTTAATTAATATAGTATCTGTGTGATTATTCGTGTCTGAGCAGTTGGGAAATTAATGAAGTGTCCATTCACACACACACACACACACACACACACACACACACACACACACACCACACACCCTTGTGGTTTTTAGGGATTTCTGAGTCATATGATTGGATGGTGGTCCTGCTTATCTGGACAAGCTATAATTCGTAGGACAATGTTAGATCTGACATGCTTACAGCTGCTGCTAGAGGAATAGGCCAGGAGGAAACTGGCCTTAGAGAAGGAAGATCCCAAGCAATCCAGTTATGAAAAACATGTGCACATGTGTAATATGAATGTATGCATGGGTGCATGTGTGTATGGAAGCTGGAGGCTGACGTTGGTGTCTTCCTTGATGGCTCCCCACTTTATTTATTGAAGCAGGATCTCTTACTGAACACAGGGTGCTCTAATTCCAGTGCTCTAATTCTAGCTAGTCAGCTTGTGGAGTTCAACATTTTTAACCTGGAGACTTGGTCATGTTTAAATTGGGGGAGTGGTAGAACCTTTCAAAATAAACAAACACAAAACAAAAAGACAGGTTCTTTCAACCTTAGCCCAGCAATCTTGTCTCAGCCCAAGTGCTAGGATTACAGGCATGAACCAATACACACCACCCCTGTTTTTTACTTACTCTAGGCAGATAGAATTATTATTGGATTAATCCTTGTAACAATAACATAGCTGGGTTAATTATTCTGCAATTGCCTTTTCACTTTGTTGGAAGCAGAAGTAAAGTTTGTTGATATAAAGGGACTTGATTAAGCAGACAAACTGTTCTCAACATTAAAATGCTGATATATGGAGATTTAAGAATTCTTGTGCTAGGCTTGGTAGCTGGCCTTTTTGAAGAAGCTGCACCCACACCCCTAAGGACAAATGTTGAGAGCCCATGCTATCCTATGAAAAGCACAATTTAACCTGTTTCACCAGAAAGGTAACCAACACAATTTTGAACTTCTTCCACTAGGCTGAGAATGTCTGAAGACTTCAAAGAACAAAGTCCTAAGTGTTGGTGAGAGCCAGGCACTGTGACACATCCATGTTCTCAACACTTGAAAGGCAGACCGAAAGATGTATGCTGTATCCTCCAAATACTTCTTCTAATATGATTGTCTCATTAAATTAATACCTACCATAGGGTTCTTAAGTTATAGTCTGCATGCCAAAGCTGACTAGCTGCCAATTTTGTAAAGTTTTACTGGAACATAGCCACATCTATTTGTTTATACATTGTTAAATATGGTTATTTCTACACTAAAAAGGCACAGAGAAACCTTTGTGCAAAGATCATGGGTTCTACAAAACAGAAAATATTTACTACTCGACCCTTTATAGAAAGCTTGCTGTTTTAATATAGATATAACATCTATGAGAATCGGAAGATACATCAGAGGCTTTCCTGGCAGCTTGTTCATTTTATAGTCGAGTAAAATGAGACTCATGAAATTGAAAAAGCAGAACATGGAGTGCACACCGGATTCTCTGTGCTGTCTCCTAGCACACTCATCAGACAAGGAACACTCTGCCTACAGCAAGAGTCCTGCCGCGTCTCTTAAAAGTCACATATGGTCTTGGCACAGAAATTGTTTTTGCAGCACCTGGGTAACCAGGCTGTGGCGGTCCCAGGAGGGTAGCAGTGCCCTCAGCATCAGCTCTAGCCAACCCCTGAGGAGTTAGATCTGAGAAAGAGCCACTTTCAAGGCCCTGCCTCATTAGTTCCTGCTGCCACCAATCTAAGCTAGAGAAAATTGATCCTTCCCCCATGCCTGCTGCACCAAGGCCAGCCTTGGGTAAAGGTTTTATTCAGGGAGGATTTGCTAATTAAGTCATCACTGTAGAATGAAACCCCAGAGCTTCAGCCAGTACGAGTCTAGGTTACTTTGGCCTAGCGAAATTTGTGCAATTGCATTAAAAGACGGTTCTTTTAGGGACAACTGTCAAGTGTTTTAAAAACTTGGAACTAAGATATGGAAAATATATTGTATTTATCATCTATCCCCTGACACAATCATTCTTGCTACTTTGATTCTAATGGCAGGAGTTTTTTTATGCTCTGACTTGTTTATACTTATTGAAAAGTCTTTAAATCCTAAGTGAAACAGTTTCACAAAGCAAATGAACCCACTATGTTGGCTTAGTTTCCACCTAAAACACTACATAAAAAAGCACGAAGTCGCTGCCTTACTTCCAGCCTCTGCAGTGGAATCCAGAGCCTTAAGCACGCTAGTGAAGGTTCTACTGAAAAGCTACATCTCCAGGTTCTGTGGCATCCTCTTGAATGACAACATCACACAAATAATATTTTACTTATAGTCATTTTTCCTATTGCACGAAAAATGACATGAATGCTTTCCCATGTAGATGTTCCTCTATTTTTGAGTATTTCTAGGATATAAACAGGTCTTTTTCAAACAAACAAACTCAGACTCTAGCCAACTTCATTTGGAACATCACATAGGGATTCATTTAAGAAAGTTTTTTTCCTTGTTTTTTTGTGACATGGTTTCTCTATGTAGTCCTCGCTGTCCTATAATCTGCTCTGTAGACCAGGCTGGCCTAGAACCCCCAGAGATCGGCCTACCTCTGCCTCTCGAGTGCTGGGATTAAAGGTGTGTGGTATCAACGCCACACAGAAAGTCGTATCTCAGACATTCCAGTTTCAATTTCCTTAGGTCTCTACATCTTCTAATATATTTATGCTTAGCCTATGGAATAATTCTTTAATAACAAGAGTTCACATTGGTCTCAACTATAGCCAGGATGACATTGCCAAAAAGTCATTAGTAGTCTCTAAAAGGAAAGCTCTTTAATAAAAGAAAAAATGTACAAAAGCTAACTGTTTTATTAAAGGTATCTATTATCATATTGGGCACCTGGAACATTGATCTTTATGCATCACTCAGAAACAAAAACATCAAATTACTATTATTGAGATACAAAACCTGTTTAACATCCAGCCCATAGTAATCAACAAGAAATAGTCATGCAAAATTAGCACAAACTTACAAATGCAAATCTCTTATCTTAATGAAGTATACTACTCTAGTTAAAAATTAAGGCACTCTATTCCTTATAATTCAGACTACCTAATTTGTCTAAAATTGTAAATACATTTAAAAATGGTTCTGAGCTGCACAGCGTGGCACAAACCTTTAACTCAGCACGTGGGTGGCAGAGGCAGGCAGGTCTGTGAGTCTGAGGCCAGCCTGGGTGTGACACCAGTCCTAGCAACCAATTCTTTCTTTTATATGGATAGTGGCGTAGGAAATATATCTACTAATATACCTATCTTAAGATAAAAGTTTTATTTTTGATTATTGCCAGTCAAGGAATGACTGACTTACACTAGGCTGTATATAACTAAAGTATGCAGTTTGGCAAATTTGAATATGTATATATCTATAAAGCCATCACTTCTAGAAGTTTCTATGTGCGTTTTTGTTTTTGAGGGAAAGATCTCACATAGCCCAGGCTGCGTTAACAGCCAGTGTGTACCCCAGGATAACCTTGACTTCATGATCCTGTGCTCCCACCTCCCCTGTATGGAGATTACAGGTGTTTCTTAGATCTGCGGGCTTCCCACTAAGTGAGTGTTCTTCGTACTAAGCAAGGTCCTTCCCAGGGCAGCTTGCCACTCAGACCTCAACGTCTGTAATCACTTGACCTGGATCTGTAATCACTCGCCCGCTAATGATTTGGGTAAAACTGCTATACCCAGGGGGCTTTATCACAAACGGACCTTAACTTGACAACAGAGGTCACTTTCTAGGACACCTTCTGAGCTACAGAACCACTGGGCAAACAACAGCAGCTTTAAGCATTCTGGGGAGCACTGGTCTTCTGGGAAGGTAAACAAGCCCATCAAATATGGATGCATAATTATAGACTCCGTGCATTTCCCAATGACTGGTCGTTATTCAAACAGCAGCATTTTACAACACAGAAAAGAGGAATTAATTCGATTACTTAGATTCAGGCCTTTGGAATATTTACAGCAATTCAGGTTCCTTTTGCATGCTATACATTTTGAAGGCTTTTCTTCTGATTTAGAAAAGAACACAGGTGATTTTCTTCTTTTAAAAACTAATATTTACTATTATTACACGTGTGCATGATGGATGTGTGTGTGCACACGTGCGAGCGCATGTGCCACAGTGCCGACAGTGGAAGTCAGGGAGCAACTTTGTGGAGTTGGTTCTTTCCTATCTACATGGGCTTCAGGAATTGAACTGAGGCCACCAGGCTTGCATGGCAAGGGCCTTCACCAGCCGAATCATTTCACTGGCTTGATTTATAGTGCACATTTTTGAAAATCTGGTGACAGTGGTTAAAGATGAATTTTAGGTTGTTGGTCAGCTTTAAGAGCATATGGTAAGCACCTCACTCTCAGAACTCCATTCTTGAGACATACACAGTGCTATTGTTCACACACACACACCTTCTTGTCGTTAGTGATAGGATCCTTCTTTGCCTTCTGGTACCCACCCCGAACTGTACCAGAGCTCTGCTCTACTCCTCTTGGCATGTACCTTTGGGTGTTGTTTCTTGGACTTAAAATGCTGTCTTGGTTTGACTTGGCAAATACCAATTGTTCATCTACATCAAATCTTACACAGAGCACTTCTTCAGGTCCCTCCTACTTTTAGTTGCCCTCTCTTTTGGGTCCTTAACACCTTAAATATCTATTTGCTACAAACTCTTTGTTTTCACCCCTATTTCATGTATTCTAAGTTCCTTCCTAAGGGGCCAGTATGTACAGAGCATCTTACCAGCTCCTGGAATACAGAACGCCCTCAGTCACTGTAGAAGAGATGAGTAAGTTCCAATTTCATTTTCTATTGTGGCATATCTGTATTTCCATTTTCAAATCAGTGTCCTGGTCACACCTTCCTGCTTCTCCAGTCCAATTTGGACAGCAGCTCGGACTCACATCTCCTAAGGTTCCATTTGGAACACCTGCTCTGAACTCTTTAACAGCTTCTCATATCCTTTTAAGTAGGACCTAGCTCTTTAGCGAAGCACTTAAATCTCACTGTAACTTACCTTTCTTGGGTTATGCTCTATTAATTTTCTCTATACTAATCGGATAGAAGTGCTTGTGTTCTCTCCTGTGAAACATGTAATTCAGGAGTCACTCAGATTTGGACGGGGTCTATATTCTGAGTTTAGGGCTACCCCTGTTTGGTTAAGAGATATTTTCTCACTCATGTTCTGCTTGATACAGACAGACAAATTCTCCTAGGTCTTCTAGCCAGTTAAGGGTGGGCTGGAAGGGTAACTTGGAAGCTAAGAGCATTGCTTTTCTTCCACAAAAGGGACCGGTTTTGTTCCCAGAACCCACAACGGGCATCACACAATGACCTGAACTGAAGCTCCAAGGGATCTGCCACCCTTTCTGGTAGCTATGGGCACCTGCACCATGTAGCATTCACACACACACACACACACACACACACACACACACACACACACACACACAAAATATATCTTAAAAAAAAAAAAGAGTGTATGCCTTATATCAAATTTTAGGCAGGCCACATGGTGCCAACTTGGGTATGACCCAAAGAAAGAAGACATGAGAAAGGCATTTTCTCCTGCAACTGCAGATTCTCCTTCAGTCCTTGATTTATTCTGACTACTCTCCACTGTCTATAAGTGGCCAGTTTTATATTTTAAATTGATCTGACAGGAGCTATTGCTACCCCATCTAGGTTGGAAATCAGTTTGCTATTCCTTTGGCTCTGACTTTGCTTAACATTGTATTTGCTGCCAGGTGGTAATTTTCTGTTCACTATGCCATCCCATTCTGTAAATAAATAAAAATATTTATTTAGTCATCTTACTATTTATGGACATTTAGTTTGTTTCTACCTATTTTGGTAGTTACAAATGATGTTATTCAGGGCTGGAGAGATGGCTCAGGGGTTAAGAGCACTGGCTGTTCTTTCAGAGGTTCTGAGTTCAGTTCCCAGCAACCACATGGTGGCTCACAATCACCTAGAATGAGATCTGGTACTCTCTTCTGAAATGCAGACATACATGCAGGCAGAAAAATGCATACATAATAAATAAAAAATTAAAAAAATCCTTAAAACCCCAAGTTATATTATTCTATTTGCTATAATAAAAATTAGGTAGTGGTGGCATGCCAGCACTAGGAAGGCAGAGGCAAGCAGATCTCTATGAGTTCCAGGCCAGCCTGGTCTAGAAAGTGAATTCCAAGCCCACCAAGATTACACAGTGAGACCCTATCTCAAAAAACAAAAATTAGAAATACAAAGACATATATGAGAAGATGGTTAGTAAAACAAACCATGATACATGAATAAAACGGAGTATTTTGAGCCAAAAAACATATGGAAGCATTGGTTGATTCTGTGATAGGAACTGTATAGATGGGAATAGGAAGAGAAAGGAGAATTTCATTTATGTGAATATGTAACACCACAAACCCCAGATTTGTTAAAACTTATTAAAAATACCCCACCCCAATATAAGAGATACATCTTTCCAGGATAATAAAATATTTTTATGACTAGCCTAATTTCTACATTATGGCTCTACTAATATTTAGCCTATTAGGACACTTATGATAGAATGAGGACAGACTCCCTATGAAGAGATTTGGAGCTATTTACAGAACAAACATCAAAATAAAAAATACAAAGAAAAGTAAATCAGAAAATAGTCATTATTGGAACATGAGGAAATATAGGAATAAAATTTTATCAACTGGTGAATAAGTAAACAAATACTAGATTATAGCATTGAGTTTGATGATGTGCCCTCAAAATTTATGTTCACCTGGTGTTTCAGAATAAAAGATTATTTAGAAGTTAGTTCTTTGTTATAACCAGTCAAAATGAAGTCCTGCTATGTCAGAGTAGATGATTACTGAAGTCTATCCAGTAAGAGAGGCCAAGTGACCACAGGAAACAAGAGACACAGACTGGAGTGGCACAAAGCACATGTGGTGCTGCAACCACATCGCATGGTTCATATGCTCAAATACCACAAGCAGACAACCAAAAGCTTACTGTAGCCAGCTGTTCAATTAAAAATATATGCTCTGGAGCTGGAGAAAAATGGCTGGCAATAAGAGCACTGACTGGTTTTCTAGGAACCCAGGTTTGATTCCCAGCACCCACATGGACACTTACAACATCTGTAACTGCAGTCCAGAGGATCCAACATTGTGCTTTGGCCTCTGCAGACATTACAAGCATGTGGTGCGCAGAAATACATTCCGACAAAATTCATGCACATAAAGCAAAAATAAGCAAGATCTCAAAAAGAAATTAAATTAGAAAACACGTTTTCCCTATTTCCCCCAAGAGATCACTGAACATAAAAATATAATTAATTTTAAATATACAAAATAATGTTATGCTAGAAACTGAGAAACATGAGTCTATTTCCAAACCTATCTTGATTTCCTCGTGTGCTGAATTCCAAAAGTTCCTAGAGTTAAGATCTTCAATCTCCATGGATTTGTTATGAAGGCTTAAGGTTTAAATGTGTAACAGACCCCAGACTAGCTGACTGCAAACACACTGTTGATTTGATCATAACAAACAGCAAAGTTGATCCTTCACAGCAACCTTGTAATGATCTCTAATTTATGGTAGAAATAAAATGGCAAATCCTATCTCATAGCGCAGAAAGTCAAGGCCACAGTTTGTTTCAGAAGTCACTGGGCATTGAGATGCAACAGCAGCACAGGCAGAAAGGAACCCTGTGTAGGGTCCATGCAGGTTCCAGGGCCTTTGTTCTCTAGGTTTTGTCATTGTTCTTCCCTAAAACGAGCAAGCTCCAAGTTTAAACAACTCCTTCATGAAGTGAGGGTCACAGAAGGAACAGTGTTTCGTAAGGAATTCCCCGGAGAAGATCTGCCTGGGAAGTGGGGTATGTCTTTACTGTATACCTGGGGTGGGAGTTCCAGGGTGAGATGCGTGAGGAGAGCCAGGGTAGGAGATTATTTCTAAGGACAGAAACAAGTGGTTATACAGCAGGTAACAGGAGAATTAAAACAGGGAGATGAAGAGGATGGAGAAGGGGGAAGGAAACAATCTTCATCTTCAACACTGACTGAGTAGGGGCAAGGGAATGACCAAAATGCTAATCACATTTCTCTTGTCCCTCTCACCCACAGTTACTGATGCATAAGACCTGACAACTCTCAGGGGGCAGGCAGAGGGCCCATTACTCTGTCCCCTTCAAGGCTGTTTACTATCGCCAGTCTTCATATACTAAGGACTGTCACTCTTGCCCAGAATTCTGATGTCCCTGGATGCACAAAATGGGGTGAGGGTGTACACACTCTGCTCGAGAGAGAATGGGAACTTGACTATCTATATGGGCTAGCACGGACATCAGGCACACAAAGAAAAAAAGAGAAGCTCTAAAGTGAACGCAGTCCTAACACGGAAAACATATCCATCTGTGACTGGACCAGTCTGCAGCCAGCACAGGACAGCAGCAGAAACCACTGGGACATAGGGGAGCTACAACACAGCCCAGCAAACAGTTCTGCCTCAGACCAGTTCCAACCTAAGAGACTCATAAGGAAGCCTCTAATTCTTCAGTGCAGTTGTCGTCTCTTTCTCCTGCTCCTCTTGGATGAGAGAGAGAGAGAGAGAGAGAGAGAGAGAGAGAGAGAGAGAGAGAGAGAGAGAACAACCAACCCTGGCTGTTCTAGAACTCACTCTGTAGACCAGGCTGGCCTTGAACTCAGAGATTCACCTGCCTCTACCTCCTGAGTGCAGGAACTAAAGGTGTGGTGTGCACCACCACTGCCCAGCTTTGTATTCTTCAAACAAACAAGCCCCCAAAACCCACCAGTGAATTTTTCAGGTCAAACTCAGGTTGCTAGATATGACAGAAAGTGCTCATTCACCTCCTACAAAACTAACTTTCTTCATTATTATCTTTTGGTAATGACTTTACTTTTAAAACCTTTTATGGGCCGGGCGGTGGTGGCGCACGCCTTTAATCCCAGCACTCGGGAGGCAGAGGCAGGCGGATCTCTGTGAGTTCGAGGCCAGCCTGATCTACAAGAGCTAGTTCTAGTTCCAGGACAGGAACCAAAAGCTACAGAGAAACCCTGTCTCGAAAAGTCAAAAAACAACAACAACAACAAAAAAACCTTTTATGTTTTTTATTTTTATTCTCACTTACATAATTTTGTTCATACATATTAAAGTTTATTTCGTAATTGGACTTATTTTTGTCCTTGGCTCTTTCCCTCTTTCTCGCATTTTCCCCTCTATTCCCCTTTTATTTCAGCAGATTAATTTTTCCTTGCCTAGCCCTTTATTTAACTTGTAGTTATTACTCTTACCTTTCTTAATTCTCACTTTACAGTTTGCATACTTTTTGCCACTTGTCCCTAACTACTTGTTATCCTTCTACTTTTAAGTGGCTTTGGGTGTTGTTTCTGTTATCGTGATTTGTTTTCTCTTGTGAGCAGTAATGGGGACTTGAGTCTCAAGAAAAGCCTGCTCACTAAAGAGACTCACATCGAACCAGAAGCTTTCCACTCCAGCAGCGGCAAGCTTCCAAAGTTCCCAACACTTCAGAAAATAAACCAAAAGGAATGGTTGAAATGTGACCTCCTCCTTCCCCCAAAAGAAATAAAAGCAAACAAAATCATCTGGGACATGATTAATAGAAAGAGATAAAACCTATGAATCTGGAGTCTCCAAGAGTGTCCTAGTTAAGCTAACTGTAAACCTGAAACAGCCTAGGGTCATCTGAGGAGGGACAAACTTATGGGTATGTCTGTGGGTGATTTTCTCAACTGTGAATTGATGTCATAGGGTCTGACCCACCTAGCCAGCAGCCAGGGGTTCTCCATGGTTTCTGTTTCAAACTCCTGCCCTGATTCCTTCAATGATGGGCTATGTAGGCTGATATAAACTCAGGTGCTTTTGGTCAGTGTTTGATCACAGAAATAGGACAAAAACAACAAAGAAACAGCCACGATACAGAATAAAGGCACAGTGAAATACAGAAAAATTTCTAAATGGGGTAGGGTGGGGTCGGGTAGCTGGACATCCAAGTAGACTTAAGAAGCATTGATGACTATAATCTTAGCATTTGGTCAGGTGTGAAGCAGGAGGATTGCAAGTTTGAGGGTAGCATTAGCTACATAGCAAGATCTTGTCACAAAGTCTATCAAATGCAGGCTAAAAATAATAAATAAATAAATTGTAAATTGAAAAAACAGACCAATATGGGAGAGAGACTTCAGACTTCAATGAAAATGTCCCAGAAATTACCCAAGTGCCAACAAGCAGATGAAACTGTTCTGCCATATTTATTATACATATACCAGGAAAATTCCAGCCAGATCATATTGAGATACCATCATGCTCTCACCAGAATTGCTAAAATTAAAAAGATAAACAGTAACATGCCAGCAAAGAGGTGGAACCATTAGAGTGCCATATACTGGTGAGAGTGAAGCCTGGTACAATCCTTGGAAATGTAGGACCGAAAGCTGAAAATCTTCAGTACCATAATGGTTACAAGATCCTATGTGTTTCTTAGATCCACAGAATGAGATTACAAAGAATTTTATTTATTGAAAAAAATAACCGGGATATAAAAGGACACCAAGATAGAATATAACTGTAGCCAATGACAGTACTGTATCACAAATGAATATTGTAGGCACGGGAATAGGGATGGAATAAAGTGACTCCTGATGACAGACACTGATCATATGCATCGGCTCTCGCAGAGTATGGACAAACAATCCAAAACAACTCTATGATGGTAAAAGTAAGCAATGTATTTCAGAATTCAAGACAAATGGGAAAAATATAAATCAGAAAAGGGCAAAGGTTGGCATGAGTCTTGTGCGCATGCACAGCTTATTATAATGCATATGTCCCGTATTTTCTTGACTAGGGTGGAAGGCAGCAAGCCCAAGTTCTTCTGTTTCCAATGCTTTTGGAACTGGGGCTATTGGTGAACAAGGGCCATCTCCTTGTTAAATGAGCGTTGGGATGCAAACTCCTACAATAGGCCTTTGTAACTGTTGAGTCATCTATCTAACCCTAAAATCTGCAGAATTTTATTGTGTGCTTCTGAGTTTCATGCTTACTAGGACTTCAAATCACACAGACTCTTCATTTCAGAGGGAAAGAGAGTAATTAGTGGTTTTGTAAAACATGGAAACTACAGAATGAAGTAGCAAGTTAATTTAAGGACTCAGGAGGATGACAGCTAACTTTAACACCTGTAATGAAATATAACACAGGACAATCTTAGATGTATCTCAAAGGTGGAAATGATTTAATCTGTAGTTTGCCCATAATGGCCATACATTTTTTTTTTAAAGATTTATTTATTTCTTATGTATACAGTGTTCTGTCTGTCTGTATCCTTGCTGACCAGAAGAGGGCACCAGATCTCATTACAGATGGCTGTGAGCCACCATGTGGTTGCTGGGAATTGAACTCAGGTCCTCTGGAAGAGCAGTCAGTGCTCTTAACCTCTGAGCCATCTCTCCAGCCCATGGCCATACATTTTTACAGCCGTTTTATGTATATGGTTGTTTTGCTTACATGTATGTCTACCACATGTGTGCTGGGTACCCAGGAGGCCAGGAGAGAGCAATGGATCAACCTAAAACTGTAGTTAGAGATGGTTGTGAGCTGCCTTGGGGTGCTGGGAATTGAACCTGTGTCTTCTGATAGAGTAGCTTATGTCCTGAATGGCAGACCCATCTCTCCTGGCCCCTTGACACGTTACATATTATTTTTTATTATTTTTATTTATGTACCTGTGTGAATGTATGCTACATGCCACTGGGTACTTATAGATGCCAGAAGAGGGCACTGGAGTCCTTGGAGCTGGGGTTATTGGTGATTATTCAATGTGGGTGCTAGAAATTGATTGTTAGGGTCCTCTGCAAGAGCAGCACATATTATTGACCGTTTCTCCAATGCCTAGTCACTGATATATTTTGATTGAGTAAAGAAAAAGAGGCATGTATCAGGGCCTGACTTATTGAAGATGTTTGGCTACTCTGCTTCCATCATGTCACAGAATCACAAAACCTGGCCATTTAGTCATTTACTTAACTGAATGATTCTCAAAGTGAGATATGGAGACAGACAGAAAAGCTGTATCACCTAAGGGAAAAATTTCCCACAAATCCTTCTCCTGGCATCCTCCAACGTCTCCCCAGGTGCCCAGAGCATGCCTGTCAGGGTGGTGAAGACACCCACCTACGTTTCCTTGAGATGCACTAGAAGATTTGCATACAACAGCATGGGCCTTTCAGTAACAAGTCTCTATGGGAAAGAGTGGTTTACAAAGATTGTATCTCAAAAGGAGAGAGGTCTCCAGAATAAAATGCCAAGGGAGTTGATTTTTGTTAACATTATTGCTAAATGCCTTATACTTAACAGTGTGATCATTTGAAAATACTCTGCAATGTGAGGTTTAAGGCACAATGAGTCCTAATTAGTGTTTTAATAAGTGTGTTAGCACTGTCTTGTACCATTCTGGAATGTCACTTATGGTAAATTAAGGGACACTTTCCCTCCCTATCTTCCATTAGTATTTTAATGCTAGGAGGTGGGAAAAGGCTGATCCATATTCAATAGGAAAGGAGGGAGAACAATAACAAATTGGCATCTCTTCTGTGAATTGCCCCACAGGCCAAGCATTTTTATGTTCTTAATCATTATTAAATGACTTAACATGACACCCAGAGCCTGGCGAATGATTGCATCCTGACATGAGAACGAATTACAAATGAAATGAAAGATCAAGCTGTATTAGAGAACTGCCTCTGGGAAATGAAAATCTTTAATTCTCTTTTATTATTGACATTTATTTGGCTGCCATGAATAACAACACAGCAAAGAGATTCAGCTACGCTTGTGCATTGAATAGCTTATCCCAGGGCTCAGAACTGCATTAACATTTATCATGTTTGCTTTTGTAGCTGACACCACTGAACAGATTCTCTATCCATCTTGAATTTATCATGCATCGCAATATACTGCATCCTCTAAGTTTATTTTCATATGGCAGGAACAGCAAGATTAGCTAGTGACTTGTCTCAAATAAATTCCTGATTATAAGCATTCTGAGAATGCTTTAATAGATTTAATAAAGGATAAATAAATTAAGTTCAGAAAAAAATCCAGTTACAAGGTAGGGTGGCTAAATTTCAGTCTGGAGAAAATTATGCAAATTGATAGTGAGTAAGACACTTGTATGATACATGTTTCTGGATACAGAAAGACTTAAAAAGAATGTCTCCCCAAAGAGTAACCAATAGCTTCTCATGAATCTGGAGGCAGTATTACATTTCCTATAAGAAGCTTGCATGGTTTAAGACAGGAATGGCCCACATACTATAACAAGAAATGATCTCATCTGTGTTATATAGAGATAGTCTTTCATGGGCTATTTCTTTTCTCTCATGAAAATTAGCAGCATGCCTTTTCCTGCCACAGCAATGAAGGTGGCACACTACCTAGGGCTTGCTTACAAGATCCTCCTTGAATGGACTGCCTCCTTACTTTAAATCCCTCCTAGAGCTCAAGCTTTAGTAATGATATTTATCTATTCGGGAAAGTCACTTACCATGGTTTGAATGTGTTTGAAACAAACATTTCTTTTTTTTTTTTTTTTAGTTTTTCAATAGTTTTCAGCATCAAAAATTTCATATGTATGCATAAATAGGCAAATTGGCACCATAATTCCCCCTGTATCCATGCCCAACTCAAACAATGACTCCTGACCATGGATTTCACGTAACTGTTCCATCCACAGACTTCTTCTGAAGCAAATCTCAAGTTTGTCTTTTACTTCTCGTGTGACTCCCTTTACCCAAGTTGGTCAATAATTTCATCACTGACCCTTTTCAGGTGTTATATATTTACTTTGTTAAAAAGTTACTTTAGGGGCTGGAGAGATCACTCAGCAGTTAAGAGCACTGACCACTCTTCCAGAGGACCCAGGTAGAAGTCCCAGTACCTGGATGGCAGCTAGGACCCAGGTAGAAGTCCCAGTACCCGGATGGCAGCTAACAACTGTCTGTAACTCCAAGATCTAACACCCTCATACAGACATACACACCGGCATAACACCAGTGCACATAGAAGTAAACAAAGTATTTCGAAAAAGTTACTTTTGTAGATGTGATGGTACACACTTGCAATCTCAGTACTTGGAAGGCTAAGGTAAGAGAATGCTTCAAGTTTGAGCCCAGCTTAGGTACACAGAGCCTGGGCTAGAGAATGAGAACCTTTATCAAAAATTAATAAAAAAAATTATGTCATTTTCAGTAGAATACTTTTCTTAAAGCATTGTTGATTTTTTACAAGTCAATATTATCCACAAATGAGAAGTATAAGTATACTTTGTATTTAGATTATTCGACATTTTATGTATTTTAATTTTGTTTTGCAGATCTTTAAAGATTATGTTATATTCAGTGTTCTGCTGAGTATTGAAAAAACAATTCGGTAATAATCATATTACTGTTTATAAAAATCATTAACTAACTGCTTGGATTTAAGGTGAAACCATCTGGACACAAAAGACTTAAATTTGGCTTAAAGAGAAGCTAAAATATAATATGAAGTAGCCTCATATTTAAAATATTAGTTATTTTAACCAATAATATTTGTTCAGTAGATGAAATTCCTATTATGTCTATGATGCTATAAAAACACATATGAGATTTTTCTTCTTGAAAGAAAATCATCAGGAACTCTGCTCTTTGGGAAACTGGATTATAAATTCAAGTCAGTCTCAGCTACACAGGAATTGAAGGCTAGCGTAGGGTATTTAGTGAGACATTCTCTTGAGAGGAGAGGTTATATGAAATAAAATGGCTGGGGCTATAACTCAATGGGAGAGCACTTGTTTACCATGCATAAGGCCCTAGATAAGATTCTCGACATTGGGTGAATCTCTGTGAGGTGGAGGCCAGCATGGTGTACATAGTGAGTTCCAGGCAGCCAGGAAGACACAGAGAGAAAAAAAAGAATCAGCAATGACAGAAAAAAAAAAATCAGAAGAAGAAACATTTCTGGATTTTACTTGCTCATAATCTAATACATATATTTTATTCTGATGCAAATGTTTATATGAAAAACATTATTTTTTGAAAAGAAAGATAGTTCCAGGCTAAGAAAATTCCCCCAAAGATCAAAAGTATACAAACTTTATCAATTGACTTTTCATAAATTATAATCCTGTCCATCATGTCCACAGGGGTAGAAGAGAGGAATACCAATGTCAAATTGTAGAAAGCACACGACAGAAGGAGTATGGGAGTTTGTCGTGATAATTTCATTAACACTGCATTCATCAAATAGCTCCCGCAGTACCTGTAGCCACTATGGTGTCATCTCTCCCTTGCGTGAAGATCACGGTCCTCTTCCTCTTCGCGTTCACCTTTGGAAGCGCCTGTGTCCTTTTGGCTATTTCTTTAATGTCTTTAGTCTGTTAATAAGAGGAAAAAAATTCATAATCAGTAGATTAAGGGAAAATTTTTATTAACAAGTTAACACTTTTGCGTCTGATGGGACCTGAGTATCTGCTAGGGAACATTTGAAAATAAATTTTTAACCATATAGAAAATAGCACATGGGCTCCTGGGAGCCTATCATGAGCCTGGCCAAACTTTACATTCATGATATATTTCATCTTCACCTTCAATACCTGCCATGCATTTTATTTCAAAGCAAACCTCTGGTACTTTATCATTTAATCTATAAATGTGTAAATATGCTATCTCTGAAAGATAATGACTAACCCACCACATACATAGTCATAATATACTTTAAAACATTTTGCTTGACTTATGAAAGGACCCAAGTTGAGTTCCCATTACAAAGACAAACCCAAACTGTCTTAAACCTCCTGCTACTCAGCAGACTGCTCTTGGGTGCGAATGTTGCTAGTTGGTTAGAGTGACTGCCTAGCCAGCACAAAGCCCCAGAAGTCCCCACCACCAGAAAAAAAAGAAGTCCTTATAACCAGCAAATAAATTTCAAATTAAAGAGAGTTTTAAAGAATTAATCATCATTTTTGAGGCAGTTTCCCTGGGTAGCCCAGGCTGGTCTGAAGCTTATGATTCTCCTGTATCTACCTCCACAGGCTGGGTTACAAATGTGAGCCACTGTGCTCATGTGAAGGGCCTTTTCCTTTTTCTAACAGACGTTTACAGAATATGATTATGCTGACTTGGGAAATAATTAAATTGAAATAATGCCAATTTTCAAAGATCCGATTGAGAAAAAGAAATGCTAATGTCACTCAACTCTAAAGACTTCATTTTGCATAGGAAAGGGCATTTAGAAAAAGATCACAGAACTAAAGGAGAAAACCAATTTGCTTTACATTCTCCATGACTCTCTGTCGGAAATCTGCACTTCCTCGTCCTTTCTAACACTGAATGCTCCCCTTCTGGGTTCTCTTCTAAATGCTCATCTATACCCAGTGCACGCTGGTTTACAGATACACAAAATTACACTCATCACTGGCTAAGATCTGCATATGAGGGAAAAACGCTCTTTTTTCCTTTCTAGATCGGATGACTTTGCTCAATTTTATGCATTCTAAGTCTTTCCATGTTTTTCCTTCAAACTCTAAGATTTTATTTTCATTTAGAGTTGAAAAATATTTTAGATATATACCAGACTTTAATATCCATTAGTCTGTTCCTAGGTGTGAAGCCTGGTTCCACTTCCTTGCAAATCAACATGGAGGTGCAAATACCTCTGTGTTAAGGTATGGAGTTTTTTGAGTATATGCTTAGGAGTGGAATAGTTGGGTCATATGGTAGTTCTATTTTTTGTCTTTGAATAATAGTTTATTCCCTTATAATTTTTATTCTTTTTATTGAGCTATAAATTTCTATCTGCTCCAGTCCCTCCAAACCGGCATCATAATGTGCGCACTCCCTCTACCAGCAGCGAGTGAAGGCTCTTGCTCTCCGCCCTTGCCAAAACAGCCATTCTGGAGGAGGTGGACCTTAAAAAATAATTATTGGCTATTTGTATTTATTTTGTTGAAAACTATCTATGTATTTTCTGTATTTTCATCTAGAAATGTCCATTTTCACAAGTCTTTGATCTATTTTGAATTGATACAAGTCCAGTGAGAAAGATATAACCTAATTTCAGTCTTCTGTAGGTGAATATCTACTTTTCCCAGTACCCTTTGTTGAACAGTACATTTTTCTTTTTCTGTAGTGGCTAAGTGCATAAGATCCCCAGGAGAAGCTCCACAGCTCAGAGCTGCTCTTCCAACAGTGCAGAGGTTCACTGAGCAGTAGAGTCTGGGACTGGGCAGGTGTCTGCTTCAGAGGTTACATTAATCTAGCTTCATGGTGCTTTTATGAGTTTATTACAACAAAGTATTTTTTGTATTTAAAAAAGAAAGAAAAGGCAGTTAAATTTGCAAGGTAGTACAGGCCTATGATCCTAGGATAAGGAAGGCAGAGGCAGGAGTACTGGTGTGGTCAAAGCTATCCTGTTCTGGGGCTGGAGAGATGGCTCAGTGGTTAAGAGCACTGACTGCTCTTCTGAAGGTCCTGAGTTCAATTCCCAGCAACCCACGTGGTGGCTCACAACCATCTGTAATGAGACCTGGCGCCCTCTTCTGGCCTTCAGGCATACATGGAGGCTGAACACTGTGTACATAATAAATAAATAAATCTTAAAAAAAAAAGAATTGAATGAGTGTTCGAGGTTGTTGTTACTCCTGGCATCATAAACCAAACAGTAATCTAAAATAATATCAGATAAGATTATCTAAAATATTTTTGACATTTATTCCTTTATGTATGCATATTCCGCATACCTTGGGTAGAGGTCAGAGAACAATTTGGCAGAATTAAGATCTTTGCTTTTACTATGTGGATCCTGAGAGTTAAGCTGAGCTCATCAGGCTTCTAGGCAAGCACTCATTGTAACCTGTTGAGACATGTTACTGGCCCTAGGCNTAAAAAAAAAAAGCTACCCTGTTCTACACAGTGAGTTCTAGTGCAGCCAGGGCTACACAAACAAAACAAAACAAAAACAAAAACCCAAGACAAAGAAAAGAGTTAAAAAATTACAAGCTAGCCAGGTGATGGTGGTGCACGCCTTTAATCCCAGCACCCGGGAGGTAGAGACAGGCGGATCTTTGTGATTTCGAGGCCAGCCCGGTCTACAAGAACTCGTTCCAGGATACTTAAGATTGTTACACAGAGAAACCCCGTCTCAAAAAGCAAACAAAACAACAATAAAAACAAAAAGGAATTTATTCATTTTCATTTTATGTACATTGGTGTTTTGCCTGCATGTGTGTCTGTGTTAGAATGTCAGATCTTGGAAGTTACAGACAGTTGTGAACTGCTGTTTGGGTGCTGGGAAACGAACCTGAGTCCTCAGGAAGAGCAGTCAGTGCTTTAACCACTGAGTCATCACTCCAGCCCCGAGAATAATAAATTAATAAAAAATCCATGATTTCTTTTTACCAAGTCTTTGGGAAAATACAGCTTACTGTCAGAGTTTATCAATTTAATAAGAGAAACATGTTTCATATTTAATCTCATAAACGTAGTAATTCAAGATTGAAATAAGCTATCAAATACAAGTCAGACACTTTTCTGGATTTATGAAACCTTTATTCTTACTTATCCCTGTCCACCGTTTATGGCAAATCGTTTTATTGCTCACTCAAGGACCACTGTTAGTGTGCACCTAACCCAAGTGTCTCACTGTGTACGTACTGCCTGCTTTCAAGAAACGCTTTTCCTGTAGTGTAAATCCTTTCTCAAAACCTCAATTTTTAACTTCACAACACTACAGATTGTAAATCCACAGTACCTCCTCTTCATCTCCTTAGGCCCTTTGCTCCTCACACTTAAGATCATGCATCTTAACTGAAAGATGCCATTACAAAGAGCTTTAGAATATAGTGAACCTATACTTATTGATATCCTTGAAAAGGTCCATAAACATCTCTAAGGTTCCATTTACTGACAAAACCAAGGAAATACTCAACTAAAAGATATTGAGGCGGGGGTGTAACTCAGAACGCATGTTTGGCATTCACAAAGTCCTGAATTCAATCCCCAGCACCAAATCTCCCTTTATGAAACTTACCATAAAAAAATCAATAATTTTATAGTGGAGAGAATTGATAAACATCACCTTAACTTATAATCAACTGATACTGAAATTCATGGTCAAAAGAAAATATCCTAGTCCCAAAGAATCTTCTCTAGATTATTTATCCACTGCAACAGAAAGGACTAAGCTACAGAGGATAAACCAATCAATACCATTTAGCCCAGTGATCAAGGTTAACATCATCAGCAATAAGACTTAGTGACATCATTTAACCTCCCTGATATTATGAGAAGGGCATATCAATTCTGTGGTTTTTGTTAAAAATGCACAATGTCAACCCACACACAAGAAAACACCAGACACTCAAATATATAGAGAGGGACGTTCTATAGAATATGAAGTATCAAAGTCAGGGACAATGAGGAAAGACTGAAAAACAGTCATGGACTGGAAGCTGCTAACAACACACGATACCAATGTAACGTGGTATCCTACATTAGATTCTGAGACATAAAAAGAAAAAGCCAGCCAGAGAGATAGCTCAGCAGTTAAGGGTGCTCGTTGTCAAGCCTGATGAGCTCAATCTTCAAAATCTACATGGTAGAGGGAAAGAAATGATCCCAAAAGTTGATCTCTGACCTCTATATGCACAGGCGAAAACCCCCACGCGAAACAAAGGAAAACCAAAGGAATCACTGGCAAGGTCAGAATATATTGTTTTTGTTTTGCACTGGATGTATGTTAATCTTCTGATTTGGGCCATTAAATTTTGGTTATTTAAAGATGTTAACAGTAGGGCTGGAGAGATGGTTCAGGTGTTTAAGAGCACTGGTTGCTCTTCCATGACCCAGGTTCAATTTCCTTCACCCACATGGGAGTTCATAACTGTCTGTGTGTACCCGACACCCTTGCAGAAAAAACACGAATGCACGTGGATGTAAAAAAGAAAAAAAAAGATGCTAACAGTAGGGGAAGGTAGGTGAAACACATGTGGGTTCTGTTCTGTTCTAAAACTGAAGGTATTTTACCATGAGGACAGTCAGAGCTACACAGTAAGACCCTACCTTAAAAAAATTAAAAATAGTTGCTGTCCCTTGATCACTCCTATAATCTCAGGACACAGGAGAGAGTGAGCAAAGATGACCTTCATGAATTCTAGGACAGTTGGGATCCACAGTAAATTTAAGGCTAGCCTGTGCTACCAGGAATGTGATCCTGTTTCAAAAAAGAAAGAAGGCAGGATTGGAGAGTTTGCCCAGGGGTCTTACAGAAGAGTCAGGTTTGATTTCCAACAGCAGCATGGAGCTGCTCACAGCTACCTGTACCTCTAGTTCTAGGTGATCCAAAGCCATCTTGGCCTCTGCAGGCAGTAGGCACACATGTGGTGCACAAAGATACATCCAGGCAAAGCACCATATACTTAAAATAAAAACAAACAAAAAACAGACAGAAAAGTTGTGGAGATGAAAGCAGGTAAGTTAAGTTGAAAGAGTTTAATTTATTGACTTATGCTAATGTAAAACTAATTTATTCCACTTAATGACTCTCATCTTAATTTTGCCTAAAACTTTCATTTCCATAAGATGTTCAAACAATCCCTAGGGAGGGGCTCAAAAGTACTGAAAACTCAAGTGTAGTATCTAATAAGGAGAAAACAGATGACAAGTGGATGGGGGCAAAAGACAAAAGTTCAGAGAGTTGAGCTACGAGGTGTCATAGGGCTCTAAAGTGGTCCCTAATTGATTTCATAATTTCCTCTATCTTACTGGCCATGCGTGTATTTCTAAAACATTCACTGGGCCTTTCTTACCCTAGGCATTTGGTCTATCAGTAGGTCTACTTCTCATCTTGCCGATGAAGAAACTGACTCACAGACAGTTGTTGACCAAGGTTATGGACAACAGTAGGTGCAGTCAGGATGACTGTCCCCAAATCTGCCTCTAGGAACCACAGTGTTTGCAACTACTACTTCCAGGCCACCCACAGATGATGTTGCTTCTATGAACCCCGTGATGTGCCTTTTGCTGTTACCACAAAAGCACAAACTCTTCTTCCCCAGTCACAAGTTAGCCCTGATCTTTAAATATGCTTTTTCTTAGTTGTATTTTATACCATAAATTCCAATGTTTAAATGTTTAGACATCCCCATTTTTCAAGGTCATTCTGAAGTTCAACTGTTCTAATTGCTAGGACATGACATGAGGAAAACAGTGGTTTGGGGAGTTAAGCTCTCGTCAACTGGCAGTCCGAGTGAGCTGTGTGAACTGGAACAGGTCACGGCCTGGGTTTCATCTGTTGAATGGAGTATCTACCTCTTAAGGTTTATGAAAGTATTAAATGTATGAGTGACATAGGAAAAAAAATACAAACTGAAGCATTTTATAAAATGTAAAACTGTGGTTTTCTCACTGTTTAGTGTAGTATTGTCTTCCAAATTAAAGACTTTATTTTCTTGGGCCAGCAAAATGGTTTGGTGGGAAGGATGCGGTTGCCAAGTCCGAGGACCTGGGTTTGATCCCTGGGGCCTAAATGGTGGAAGGAGAGCAGACTTCCAGAAGCTGTCCCCTGAGCGTCATACCTGCATGAAGCATGTGCCACCCAACATTTGTTTTAGTCCACTCTCACCAAGCAGGTGATACAAATGTTCAAACACCTTGTCCCAGTCTGCCCCAACTGTGGCATTCCCACACACTGCACCCTTAACCACACCGCTTTCTGTTTTGTCTCTTAAGCAGAATTTCCGTGAGATTATGGGATTCAATCATCAGTCAGGTCTCAGGATACCCTCCACACTCAACCCAGCCCAAAGGCAATGTCCTGTGGAGTATGCAGTACTTGTGTTCTTTCTGTTGGGAGGTCTTTGTAATCTTGATTCCTGTTTGAAATGCGTCTCCTTGTTTGACTGCTGACTGGCTGCCCCTGCCACCCACCATTGCTAGATAGCTCTATTTGTTAGTTTTAACCGTCTTTTCCTTCCTTAAAAATTTGTATTATTATTGGGAGGGGCACATGTTTGCTACAGCAATTGTGCAGGGGCTCACGGGGCAGCTCTACAGAACTGGTTCTTTTCTTCCATCTTTTCCTGGGTTCTGAGGAATCAAACTGTGGTCATTTCTTTTTCCTTTTTGTCTGTTGGTGGCATCAAGAACATCAAAAGTGCTCAGGAAATATTTTTAATGAAACATGGAGTGGAATTAAAAAACTACACAATCTGTTTTTCCTGATCTGTTTCTAAAATTGCCCTCTTAGGCGCCCAGCCACCTCAGGAAGTATGGGTGCGCTCTCCTAGCCAGCAGGACCTGACTTACATCTTATTTTCAGAGACTGTGACAGTTCACTGCAATCCTAAAATTTGTAAAAAACACAGGAACTTAGAAATCACCTTAGATAATTCTTTGGAGATCATTACTTCCAGAATATGTTTTGTAGATTTCTCCTCAGTGCTGATTAATAGAATTTTTTAGATGCTGTATATGTTCAATATCTGCACCATCTAATAAAGTAGTTATCATGTACACAGGCTAAGGAGGTTTAGAAATGTGTGTAGGCCAACAGAGGTTGCATTTTATTTTCTTGTTTGAGACAGAATTTCACTATGTTTTATAGACGAGTGTCAAACCCATGGGCTCAAGCAATCTTCCTGCTTCAAATTCAGGACAGCTGGAACTACCTAAATTTTTTAAAATTAAAATTAAATTTAAATTTTATTTAACATTAAATAACTTTAACTTGAGTAGCCAAATGTGGCTATTGGACCACACAATTCTATAGCTGGTCGTTCAGTCTTAGAAGATGATGGAGTTCTCATTGGTTATAGAAAGGCTGTAATTTTAAGATGCTCTGGGTTGTCAGAGGGAAGAGGGGAAGGCAGTGAGATCACCTTGTTCCCTCAATGGACATATCTTAGGCATCTACAAGAAAATGGAAGTTTTTGCTTGGAGTAATATTGAATAAATGATTCAATATGTTGAATTCCTTTCAGAATTTAGCACATAGGCTGTTGCAAAAACAACAGAAATATAGAAAATAACTAAATTTAGGTTTTTGGGGTATTTTCTTCATTTTATTTAATTTACGTCAAATTAGGACAGTTTTTAAAAACGTTTTATAATGAAGAATGCATTGTTTTTATTTAGGTTCTAATAATGTAAACCTTCAGTTCAAGATAAGGAAGATTTAACAACATAGTGCACTACCAGCTGTTTTTCCTGAATAATAAAAAGGCCTCACAGAACTCTACTGAGAATTGTCACTTAAATTCTTAGCGGGTGTGTCATTTAAATCAGGCACTATGCGATTTTCTATCACCTATATACGAAGAGCCTACCTTGTGCTCTGCCTAGCTTCAGCTTTTATCTCTTTCTCCAGTGCCCTCCTGAGCTGCTGCTTCTCACTAAAAAAAAAAAAAATGCTCAATTCGTTTTAAAGATTAGAGATGATTTTTTTTTTTAAAATAAAGATTATGTAGAATTGGCAGAGAAACCCACCGGGGCATCATGACCGATGCTGCCGAGGGTCTTTCCTGATGAATGAACACAGGCTGTTTTTAGAGGCATCAGGCTGGCCTGTCAAGAGCGTATCACCTACAGTAACACTCTGTGCTTTGGGGAAAGGACTGGTATTAGTAACAGAAAATAAGGGAGGGCATGGGGTGCTGGCAGGAAGGAAGGATGCTCACCATTCCTTAGTAAAAATTACTCTACCTTTTTAGCCTTGCTCCAAATCTAGAGCCAATATTAAGGCTCTGGGTGATAAAATACAGACTTTTTGTCTAGTCTGTTATTATACTAGATGTGAGAACATCAGAACACTGCCATTGACAGAAAATTGTGATGATAAGTGATTTTTGTTTTATTTGAGTACCACACCCATGCTTTCATATTTTTTCCCTATTGAAACGAGAAAATGTTAGTCGCATTACAAAATCACTGGATTCCTCAGATTCTACATGGACTCTATTTTTATTAACAATGCTGACTTGAGGCTATTTTATTCATAGCTTCTATAGATTCTGCAATACTTCCAATAATTTTTGGGAATCCATGCAGCGGTATAGTAAGACACTATGTGCTTTACTGAATCTACACCCACTGTCAACATCACTGGCAGAGCTGTCTTGGTATGTCAGGAGTAATAGGGTGTGTGGTTATGATAATCACCACTTTGTTATATGCTCTAATCCATTATGGCAGACTTATGACAACGTGAAACAGTTTCTACGTCAGTAAACAGGAACTAATGAAAGGGTAATATAGCGCTGGTTAGCAGAAAACAGTTTCTAAGTCAGTAAATAGGAACTAATGGGAGGGAAATATAGCTAGCGCTGGTTAGCAGGGAAAAGATTGCAGTTGCTGAGATTGAATGTAAACCAGGCAAAAACAGAGCAAAGAGCTCAGAAACAATACAATCTGTGCTAGGCTTACTGAACTAGACGACATTACACAAGCACTACAGACCTGAGATATCTGCCATATGCATGTCAAATGTCTAAGGCTCTATGAAACTAATCACATAACCCAAATATTTTTGCGTAATGATAGCTCGGCTAACCGACAGGTACAAATTTATATTTTAAGATCTCTCATCTATGAAACATTTTGATCTGTAATACTTGAGAATATTAGCTTTTAGTATTAAAAAACTAGCACAAGTAAAACCTTATTTGTGATTTGAGATAGGTTTCACTATGTATCCCTGGCTGCTTTTGAACTCACAGAGATATGCTTGCTTCTCTCTCTAGTGTACAGGGAGTAAAGGAGTGCACCCAACCATGCCTGGCAGTAAAACTTTAAAAATGACTGAAAGCATTTGTATCTATTCTCATAATCAAAATGTTTGTTCTAAATTTATGTGTGTGTGGGAGCGCACGTGCATGTGCACGCACACGTTACTTCCCTAGCCCTACATAACAAATTATATTAGTTTAGTACATGTGTCTACACACCCTAGTATGGAGGTCAGAGGTCATGGGATTGAATTTAAGTCGTTGCCTTTAACCGCTGGGGTGTTTTGGTGGCCCCACGTTGTAAACTAACTCTTCTGCTTCTTCTGGTCTTACAGAACACTTGTCAGCATGGGAAATTAAATAATAAAACAAATTAGACAAAACAAGCAACTCTCAAAATCTCTTTGTACACAACTTACCTCAACAATGACAAAACTATGGGAAAGGAACAAAAGCAAACTTCTAAGAAGCCACTCTTATGTAATGTTCTCATGCTTCCAAATGATCTTGAGAGAATTCTTAGAGACATGCTCACTTTCTTTCTCCACGAAGAGGAGGTGTTTCCAGTTTATTATGTTCTATGACACGGGTACCATGCATGCGTATTATTTTGTTCCTTAATGATGAATCTGCCTTTACTAATTTAAGTAATAGTTTTATCCAAATTCAAATTTGCTTAAGGAGCTTAAAGCTTACAGGTATTTTTCAGTCACTGCTCACAACTTCGGTACATGGCAGGCGATACTGAGTATGCACATAAGGGCAGAGTTCCTAAATCTCAGCTCCACTCACATAAAATTTCGAAAGTTACGTGAGTGAGATGGCTCAGCTGGTAGAGGTGCTCGCTGCCAAACTGAATGACCAGAACTGAGTCCAGCAAGTTCTTAGAGCTTCACATGTATGCTGTGGCAGGCATGTGTCCTTCTACTAAATACATAAAGATAATTTTTAGAGTTACTATAGTTATATAATATTGCAAGTTGATGTATAAAACAGAACATCTGACAGTTCTGGCTCAGTATCAGCCATAAAAGACTCACAAGCTCAAGTTAATGACCTGTCAATCAACCTGGGTTCATACTGAAGTTAGTGTTTTCTAACAGTCAATTAGAAGACAGATATTATGCAGACAAAAACACGGTCTTGACTGTATCTTGATTTTGCCAACAACCACATGGAGGTTTGAATCTTGACAAGATCATCCTTCTATTAGAAAAACAGAATCAAGATCAGAAAATTAAGGTCAATTATCAATATTTTTTTCCAGAAAACTAAAACATATTCTACGCTATTTTTAAAAAGATGAAAGGGAGTTTCAAACAGGAAGGATTTAAATTAATCAGTCCCTAACAACTGTTAAGTACAACCTTTGGAAATTAATTTGCATAATGATAATCTACATGTGAGGGGCTGGACTTATTTAAGTGACACTGTAGCTCGCTATTCTGTCTTGTTCCACCACTGCTTCAGCACCGAATCCTCATGAAATGAAACGCAGCTAATGAGCTAGCTTTTTAACTGAACAAACTGACAGGCCCCATATCTGCAGAGGCAGCTTGAAACTGTGCCCAACCTCTTGGCTTCCCAAGAGGCTTTTCAAAATTCAATAAATAACATCTGTAGGCGATGTTGGGTGCAGACCTAGCAGAGTGCGTCATAACACTGTGCTGGCAGAACAAAGAAACCATGACGACTGCCAAGTTTCCATGGCAACTGCAGAGAGGCTCTGAGAGTATAATAGCACATCAATCACTGTCCAAAAGAACTTCATTATCAGCTAGAAAAAACCTTTAGGATCTGTTTAGTGTGCAACTGTGGGTTAACTCACCTCAAAGCCTTGCTCTCTAGCAAAAGTGGCAGCTTCCTGGGGGGGAAAAAGAACAGTTAATTATAAAGTGTTAGATAATAAAGAAATAATTCATTTTCATACTCATTCAGTTTTCTTTTTATTCAATTATCTCAATATAGTCACATAGATTAATTTTTATTTTTACTCTAAAAGTATTTCATTTTTGTCTTGGCATGAAAAACAATGGTACACATAATGTCAACACACTTCCCGAGTTGGAATACAGAAGATGCAGTCTGTTTTTACAGTAGCTGCACAGTGAGTTCAGGTGTTCTGACCTCAGCAAAGAAAGACAATCGCTTGACACCCAAGGACCATGCTGGTGGTTATATTTCTAATTAAAGCAATACCTCTGAGAAAGCTGTTCTGGAGACAAGTAATGCTTGCTCCTAGAAGTACTGATACTGAAAAAATAATTATTTTACAATCTCATGTTGGAATTTATAGAGACAGGGATCACAAGTGGTTGTTAAAGTCATCAGGTGAAGGTTGACAGGCTCTTCCCATGGAATCAGAGCAGCATAGATTCCATGCTGACCACAGGGAGGAAAGCATAACTTTATGATGAAAGAGATCAAGTGGTCACCATTTTAACCCTGTGATTAATCCATCTATTAACATCATATGTAGTGAGATCACCAAGCATCCCGTGCTTTCTGTTAGGATGCAGAATGGAGTTCATGTTATCAACCAGGAAGTATTCTGCCCCAAAGATCTTAACACTATTAATCAAAACTTTAGTCCAATACTTTGTTCTCACTAGAAAAGGAGACATCGAGAAGGACAACAAACAAATCTGTAAGATGGACATTTACAGGGCAGCTAGTCTGGTCTCTTTAAAGTTAACCTCAAAGATAAACTGGGGAGGGGAAATGAACCGAACCAATGCATAGACCTTAACTGGACCTTGTTTATACAAACCAGCTGTGAAAGACACTCGAACAAATGTAATCTGAGAATTAGAAATTATGAGGAATAATTAGTTTGATATTAGGAATAATCAGTATGATAAGGAAAATGTCTTTAGTTTTAGTGCTGTACATTGAAGTATTTAAGGATAAAATGCCACAAAATTTGTACTCTAGAATACTTTTGGGGAAAAAAAAACAAAGGGAAGCAAATTTGACAAAATACTGACAACTGTGTAATCTAGATGTATGTGATACGTGGGCTCATTACTTATAGTCTGTATAGCCCTCAGCCACTGAAACCGCTATGCAGGCAAGACAAGTCACAAACACACACATCCATCTGCCTCTGCCTCCCAAGGGCTGGGATTAAAGGTCCGGGCCACCACACCTGGTTTTTGTCTAAGAGGAAGAGGCTACACTTAAAAAAAATGTGTTTACAAATTTTCATACACAAAATTCTTCCAGCTTTTCAATATTTTATGAGGACAATTTAATGAATATAGTGATATTGCCTAATACTTTTCTACCAGGCTACTGACAGGCGAAACAAAGCAACCCCACCCACATCCGTGTAATCAAATCCTTGTGCGCCTACTGTTTGCTTGTGCACATACTTTAATTTTAGGAACGACAGAAAATGGAGGCAATGCTACTTTCCATTTCTCCTTCCCGCTTGAAAGTGGAAAAGAATTGCAGACAACTGTCAAGAGTCTCTACATCTTAACTTACATTCCTCCAAAATTATCTTTGCCAAGAGATATTAATAGAAGGATGGGATTTGAGCCCAAGCAGTGAGCAGATCCAACTCAGCTAGAACGACTGCTGCATCAAACCATGTAAGGCAGAAAGCAGTCAGTGCCTTTAAAATAAACGTGGATGGCTCCTCCATATTGAGGGAAATACTAATGAAGAAATACATGCATGTACTTACGATCCACTATACTAAAACAGAGACTTAACAAGCCTATTATTGAGGGCGTGAAAAGGTCAGAATGCATGATTATGGCTGAACAATGAAGTTAACAGGAACTCTTAAGTTGAGTGTACTGACCAGTGAGCCACGGCTGACATCGACAATGTCGACACACTCACGCATGCAAACCCTTGACTACCCTCCTTTCAACTCATGAACAATAGAACATTTATACTTCCCATAGTTAGCATTATTTGCTGGCTGAGATATCAAGGCAACGGATAAGGTTGAAAAAACATCAATGTAGTGTTTTCTAAGCTGTCATAACTAACTAAACGAATTCTTAGATGAATCACACAACTGAGCAGCTCTGCTGAGAGCTACTACCATACTTATTATTTTAGTTTTATTTGTTTTATGTATATGCATGTTTGGCCTACATGTAATATGTACCATACTCATGGCTGGTGCCTGCAAAGGCCCAGAAAAGGCATCAGATACCCTGGAACTGGAGTTACCAAGGGTTGTGAGCTACTGTGTGGGTGCTGGGATCCATACCTGAATCCTTTACAGGAGCACCAAGTATTCTTAACCAGTGAGCCAACTACTCAGCCCCTAAGAACTACTTTTCAAGTCAGCCTGGGCAACAGTGACTTCCAGGACAGAGGTGGGGGTGAGTGAGCTTCAGGGTCATTAAAATCTGTAGAATTAAACTACACTATAATGGAAAGGTTGAAAGTCCACAAGCAGTTAAACTGAGGGAAAGAGCAGTGCTGGGGATTGAACTCAACCCTTAAGTTGCTAGGTAAGGGTCTCATCACCAAGTCAAATCTCAAAAGCGTTTTATTATTTGTATGGAACAGGCTCTTGGGAAGCTCAGGCTGGACTTGAATTTTCTAACCCTACTGTCTCTTAGAGCTGAGATTATAGATGTATCACTATGCCTAGTTACATTGCTTTCTAATGCCAGCTTTGCTCAGGTATCAATGAATTCACTGTAACTTGGTATATTACAGAACAATGGCAAGAATAAATAAAACTGTATTTATATAAGTGTATTTTTTCTTTTAGACAGGGCTAACTATGTAACCTAAATTGGCCGGAATCTTGATATGTAGTCTAAGCTGGCTTTGAACTGTCTCTCTTCCTGCTCCCATCTCTCAAATGTTAGGATTTTAGGCTTGTGCCACCATGCTTACCTTCAAGTCATTATTTTTAAAGGAAGGCATGCCTGAGGATGTTTTCACATCTGTAAACAGTCCCAAGTGCCAACGCATTTCTGGCTGAGGAAGGACATACTTAAGAAAAGTCAACTCAATTTTCTATCTTAGTGCCTCTTCTCACAGGTTTGCTGAGGTGTGCCTTATCACCAGACCGGCTAAAACCTTGTTCTGTGCCTTAAAATCATCTTGTCATCTGGCTTCCTCTCACCTTTCTTTCATCTTGGACACCATTAGAGAAGGCAGCTGTCCCACATCACTGTACTTGTCACCACTCACCTCTGATCTGAAGGTGTTTGTAGGTACAATGGTGGAACAGAGTTTATTTTTCCCCTTAGCAAAACAAACAAAACAACAGAGGGGAACAGTGTGACCGAGCAAGAATTTTAAGTAGGATTTTTGCTCTCAGATTCACTGCATGAAAGAGCAGAAAGAAAAGGCAGCAGGTCAGAAAACAGGGAAGGAAGAATGAGCATAGATGGTGGGCAGAAAGTAAGGCAGGTTCTGAATATCAGGAGTAATTCCAAGGGAACGGATCACACTAAATTGAAGAGGACTTGTTAGTGTGCCATTGCAGTGAAAGTGAGAAAAGAAAACAAGCAAGTCCCCATCTGTGCTGCCCCAGGGCGCCTCGTACTGAGTTTCACAAATCTAATGAAGCAGTCAGGTTAAAATCCAAGCACAGAGTGGCTGTGACATGTGGAGAACAGCTAGGCTTAGAAGGGAGAAGCAGGGCGGGTCCTAATGCAGGTGGTTATCCATGTGATAATCATTATATTTACAGGCTTTCCGTTTTAGATCTGACATAAAAATCACAAAGGAGGAGGGATTAAGGAGATAAACAACCGACACAGGCGGTTCCCTGCTCCCCCGAGAGCATGGCAAGCGCCATAAGCAAACTCGACAGGCCTGATATTTCTCATCAGCCTGCACTCCACATTGACACTTCTTTCCATCTTGATAACTTTCACTATTACGCCATTTCAGAGGCAGGTAACGTTTTCAGAATCTTTCCATTGTTGAATGTGCTTTAATACAGCACTTTCCCTTTACAATGAATGAAACTCAGATGTCTTATGCAATAACTGAGTCATTTTTTTTCTTCCTGGAATGAGTGCTGTCAATACAATGATACATAATTAAAGTCTTTCTCTTGGCTATACCATGACACTTAGGCATCACAGTAGGCTTGCTGCTTCCCCAGTCAGGCTAAGCTATTACTTAAAAAATATAATCTTTAGAATATTCAGAAAAGAGAAAGCAAATAGATGTTTGTGTGCACAAAAGACAACTGTTTCCTTTATAATCAACTAATGAGAAAACTTATTTTGTCTTATGTACAGAAGTTCTTACTTAAATAAAGGAGAATTAGTGGAATTGATATTTAACTCAAACTACAATGTTTATGCTTGTTTCATAATCATTTGTAACTAGTTATTACAGAAATACAATTTCTGAATATTGGTCCTCAATCATTAGAATTTTCCAAACTCAGTTATTAATTACAGGAAGGTTTTCTTTTCTCGAGGTTACTTGGGACTTCCTACATAGATGGGTATGACTACTATCCCACACTACTATCATCTCATGACTTTGAGCCTACTACTTCCTGTGCTGTACTTGAGTTTGAGACAAGGAGCCCAGGTTAAAGCGACCATCTACTTGTTACTGCCCCGCAGCTGCATCTGGGACACAAGGGTCCTGGGTATAGGCCCAAACAAAGAGAGGAAGACTCAGGCTAGAACTGCAGACTGCAGCCCACTCATCTGAAACATCCTGCTTTGTTGTTCCAAGTGAGGAGACAGCAGATGATTCGAGGATTTGGTAGTGTGGCTCTAACTGGGAATTTCCATGGTCCTGACCCTAGTCATAGAGTTCAGAGCACAGCAAGATAACCACGGGAGAACAGGGCACCAGACCAACGCTTCTTTTCACATTGCCCACCTCGATAGCAGAAAAAAATATTTACTCTTAAACATGGCTTTAGACTAAGAGCATCTGCTAGGATAGAGGGCTCCAGCTGTTGCAGACTTAAAATGATGCCATAAAAAAATAACACTCTAAGTCCTAAATAGTGTGAAATGGATGAATCCAAGGCATGATAACATCTCTTGTCCATGTTTCTCTCTAACTAGAAACCTACATGTAAGATTTTCTCTATACAACAGAAAATTCAGGCCTCTATATATTCTGAGGTATGATGTTCTTTTTGGATGGCTTTCATTGCAGTTAACAGCCTACATGGGAAGAATATAGGGTTTAAAGGAGTTTAGTTTTACAGCTAATTTTCTGTGGTGCAAGTCACAGTGTATTAGTTTCTTTATCTATTAGTTAAATTTTGTTATTTGGGGTTAAAACAAATTTTATTTCATGCTAATAAAATGGAAGCATTTCACATAAAACTATAAAGTCATCTTGCCTACTGAATGCAAATTCTTAGACAGTTTTAAAAGTAGAAGATCCAGAATACACTGACTGGCCCATCTTACCTGAAATATCATGCCTTGCAGCAGCCTCTACAATGGCCTCGTTATCTCTGACCACAGAGATTTTCTTTAGCCCCTCCTTCTCTCTCTGCCTTACACTACTAACTCACTAAGTCGCCTTATTTGAAGCACCCTCAAGGAGAGGACAATGGCTGACACGAAGTGAGCATCAGAATCTTGACAGCAGACATTTCATCAAGGTGACCATGACCTGGGTTACTCTCTAACTAGTACCATGACAGATCCTTAATCAGAGCCAGCAACTTCAAAGCAGTGTGGTCAGAAGATCAATCACAGGGGAAGAAACTTTAATACATGTTTTTAAAACACTTTTGGATAGCTCACTATGGTTAACCATTTCTTTCTGAGAAATACCCTGTACAAAGAATTGTTTTTTTTTTTTTTTTGAATTTCCATGCCATATGTTATTCTAGGCTATAGGACTCTTACTGAGAATACAGTAAGATGTTTAAGTAGGGTTGGAATATCCAGGTGAGAAAAATATTGAGTTAAAGTCTAATACCACTGTGAAGTCTGCAACAGCTGTGGCAGCCATGTACCTCCAAGTCATACTGAAATTTAATGATAAAGAAATACCTGCTGTTTTCTTATTTTTCATATCACACATGTCAGAATATAAAGACATATTGTTTAAGCCTCTGAATGCTGTTCTTCAGACCATGAACTACCTTTCCTTCATGCCATCTATAAAATCATTTATACATTTTCATATGAGATTGCATTAGCGCTAACACTTCAAAAATTTTATTATTACCAATGAGGAAAAGTTTTAATTTATAAGAAAATGAGGGCTGGAAAACTGTTAAATAATATTTGAGCCTGGGAACTGCTTTTAAAAAGAAATTTCATTCACAAAAATGTATGAACTGGCCTTTCCAAGGAATATAATGTATAACGTTTTGGAGATTTCCAACCTGTACTCTGACATTTATTACCATATGCTTCCTGTCTGCAGAATGCTGAATAGAAATATTATTTAACATTTATTGAGTGCCAGAAACTCTGTGGGCCAATGTATAACTATAAAGACAGACATGGCCTCTGTCCAATAGGTATATAATAAAAATTAGATAGTCAGTATATAAATTATGCCTCTACTAATGAAACTAAAAAAATATTTAAGAGACAGAATACAAGCCAAAACCTAGGGTTTAGTTTTGAGACTTAACTCTTCCACAAAGTGGTTTATTAACTAGCTGATTGCAATGTTTTAGGAGAAAGAATAAGGAGTTTTTACCTTTAGACACATTTAGTGGTGGCAGCTGAAGGAAAAGTAAGGTAAATAGGAGCTTCCCCACAATTTAAGACTGACTGTCTGAATAGACCGACTTCTAGAACAATGTAAATTTTACTCAATGTAAGTGATGTGCTTTTTAGTGTGTGTGTGCGCTTGTGCATACATGTGTGTGGCCAGAGTTTGATGTTGTGTGTCTTTCCTTGACTACTCTCCTGGTGTAGGAACTTATTCTTTCTATGTGTTGCTTGTATTGGTTAATGAATAAAGAAACTGCCTTGGCCTGATAGGGCAGAACTTAGGTAGGCAGGGAAGATGAAACTGAATTCTGGGAGGAAGAAAGCAGAGTCAGAGAGATGCCATGGATCTGCCGGAGACAGACGCTGGGAATTTTACCCAGTAAGCCACAGCCACGTGGCCATATACAGTAATAGAAGTGGGTTAAATTAAAATAAGAGTTGGCCAATAAGAAGCTAGAGCTAATGGGGCAAGCAGTGTTTTAATTAATACAGTTTCTGTGTGGTTATTTTGGGGCTAAGCTAGCCAGGTAGCCGACGAATAAGCGGCCTGGCTCCCCCTGCAACATTCTTCTGATTAATTTTTTGAGATGTAGGCAGTCTCACACTAAACATGAATCTCATTGGTTTGGCTAAGATGGGTTCAGTTTCCAGCACCTACAGGGAGGCTCACAACCATCTGTAATTCCAATCCTGGGGATATGGACATTCTCTTCTGGCCTCTGCAGGAACTAGGCTCATACATGGTGTTCATACATACATGCAGGCAAACACTCATATGTATATAATAAATATAAACAAATCTTTAAAAATAATAAGGAGAGGACAGGCTAAGGAAAGTCCTGTGGGAGGATGCAGTGCTTTATTTCATTTGATAGGACAGTGAGGACTTTAACATAAAGGCTTTCATTTGTTTACTCAACAAATGCCAACCCATTCCTTTGTCTCAATTCCTAAAAAGGAGAGCGACTTTCATTTAATGGACAGAAATGTAAAGATGTCTGAGAACATAGAGCTACTAAGTATTAAAGATGGCATCTAGCTTTGTGGCTGACAAAACTTAGTGTGAATGCAGGTGGACACGTGTTCATGATGTATGGGAGTGTGGGCATGCCTGCTGTGGCGCTTGTGTGTCCGAGCCAGATAGAGCTTCTGAGATAATCTAATGGGTGAAGATGGGACTTTACTGACGTCTGAGAGCTTCCTATTTTTCACCTTTTCCTAGAAAACCTCCTCCTTGGCTTTTCACTGCATATTTTCCTTTCCTTGTTTCTATGCTTTTGTTTAATATCCTAATGAAAGGCAACTCAACCTTTTAATCTTTTCACCACTTCCACTGAGGCATGGATGGGAGGTAGATTTCTCATATCCCTTTTGACATCATCACCAGATATCCTGCTGTACTTTCCAAATTCTGCCACATCTATTCTGTCCCTGAAACACCCAAGCTTCCAATCACCCTTCCTCACAACTAGGTCATGTTTATACTTATTCTTGCAAGTATGAGTGCTATAGTCTACCACCTAGTCTCTAGTACTGGTCTCACCCAGTCAGAATGAGTCTTTGTACATAACCATAAGGCTGGCTTTTGCATAAAACTTTCTGGTCAGATTTTTATATGTATGTATGGTATGTACCATGTGCCAGTCAAACTAGAATGCTTGCTCGCCTCTGAACATGCCCCAGGCGTTTTATTTTATTTTTGCCTCCATGCTACCTTGTACATATAGGCACTAAGTGAATTAGAATTCCTTCAACCACTCTTGTCAGACTCCTACCTATCCCTCCAGGGTTAGTTCAGCCATCTTTCTCTTAATGGAGAGCTTTCTTGAATTGTTCATGAGTCGCTTCCTGCGATGTACAAGGATTTTGCTAGAGCTGTAAAAGGTTTCTTGAACTGGCAATTACAGAAACCTACTTATTTGTATAGATAGCTTATCTTTCTTACTGGACTATAAATTCTTCATGTAGAAACTTTTTTCCTGTTTGCATAAAATAGATAATAAACCCGCTAACTTTCCAAATGATAAAGAAAAAGCAAAGAAGAAAAGACAAGCCTATAAATTCTGCCCACATGATACTGCCATGATTTCTTGTGCCTCATACTTTATTATTATTACTTTTTAAAGACAGGGTCTCACTATGTAGTTCAGGCTAGCCTACAACTGATCTTCATCCTGTCTTTGCCTTCCAAGTCATAGGCTCACAGTTTTATTTCTTTCTAAATAAGTAAACAAATCAGTTTCTTGAGAACACATAGCAGGAAATGTGCATTTGAATGAGTTAAGCTGACAAATCTAATGTCGTTGCTAAAAAAAGTGAATGGTCACTCAATTTCTGTAACTGTGACTTGGAAACTTGGGGAATTGCTGCACTGTTGTGTTTCGTGAGAATTTTTCTATAACCTGTATTTCCTGCTATACCTACAGGTCCTGCTCTGGCAAGCCACGACCCTAAGGCATTAAGGATCTGTTTCCCTTCCAAGTATATAATTGGGGGAATAGATTTTCCCATAAGAATGTTGAACTCTGCATTTTCATTATTATAATTACATTTTCAAGGTTGAATGCAGGCTAGACATGTTTTGGCAGACAGTGAAAACCAAGGAGAACAGCACAGCAGAGTAAGGATAAAGACTTGTTACAGAAGTAGTAAAACATACCAAAAACCTGAGCTATGGTGGTTTTAATGAGCATGCCCCCCAACAGGCTTACCCATTTGAATGCTTAGTCCCCAGCTGGTGAAACTGTTTTGGAAAGATTGGGAGGTGTGGCTTTGTTGGAGGTGTGTCACTGGGGGTGGGCTGTGAGGCTTGAAAAGCACAAGCGAGGCCACACTGTAGTTCTCTCTGCCTCCTTCTCAAGGATAAGATGTAAGCTCTCAACTGCTGCTCCAGCCTGCCTGCCTGCTACCATACTTCCTGCCATCATCATGGATTCACCCTCTCAAACTGTAAGCAAGCCCCCATTAAATGCCTTCCTTATAATCTGCTTTGGCCATGGTGTCTCTTCACAGCAATAGAACAGGGACTAAGACAAGATTTTATTTATTTTTTTTTTTTTGCAAAGTCACTTTAATTTGTGTATGTGTGCTAGCATGTGTGGAAGCTAGAGGTCAACATCACATTTCTTCCTTTGCTATACACCTTATTTTTGAGATAGAGTCTTGTAGTGATATTTTGTCTGTTTGTGCCAGAAGATCAGAGTGCAGAGCTAAGCCACTAGAGGCCAGGCAGTAGTGGCACACATCTTTAATCCCAGGACTCGGGAGACAGACAAAGGGATCTCTGTTAGTTCAAGGCTGCCCTGGGCTACACGGAATTGATCCAGTATAAAACAGAAACAGAGCTTATACCACTGAATCCAGCATTTAGGATCACACACCTTTACCCCCAGCACTAGGGAGGTGGAGACAGGAGTGATATGGCTGGGCAGAGAGAGGAATGTAAGGTGGGAGGAGACAGGAGCTCATGGCAGTCTGAGGTTGCAGAGTAGGCAGTCACAGTGAGGACAGGCTCGCCCCTTTGGTCTGCGCATTGGTAGAGGTAAGAACTCTAGTGGCTGGCCACTCTGCTTTTCTGATTTCTCAGCTTTCATCTCCTGATAGCTGATTCTGAGTTTTTATTATTAAGAGCAATTAGAATTTGCGCTACAGAGTCTTCCAATAAACTAGACCCTCAGATTCAGCTGGACTGGCTGGCCAGCAAGCTCCAGGGTCCTCCTTAGGCTGCCTCCTCAGCCCTGGCATAATAAGAATTTGCTGTGGTGCTTGGCTTTTTAAATAGGGATTTGATTCAGCTCCTCATGCTTAAGCAGCAAGCACTTTACTGACAGGCATCTTCCTCACACTGTTATGAAGACTGAGTTAATCTATAACTCCTGAAAGACAACCTTGACACTACCTACTGCTAAGAACAGAAGATACCAACTGACATTCCTTATTTCGAAAAGATGGCAAAGAAAAGAGTCACAACAAAGTAAAGGTATATTATTGAAATGAAAATGATAAAGCAAGGCTAGTAATACAGCTTAGTGGTAAGACACTAGTCTAGAAAATAAGCCAGGGAGGCGAATGAACACCAAGCCTCAAAAGATCTGTCTGTCTAGGGGTTTCAGAAGCATTCTAAATTACTCAGTGTTCCTAAAGAAAACTTCCCGTGCAGTTATGGAGTGAAATATGAATTCTCGTTAATAGCCCCAAGGCCAAATACATCACTCTTCTAAGATTTAATAAATATGTTATACTTAGAGCCGCTGTAGAACATTTGATGCATACCCTCAGTCTCTATGTGACCACTGTGACAGTAGGCATGGGAAGTATTATGTGGAATATCTCTTGGTTATAATAATCAGGGTGGATTATCTTGTTGTTATCTGTGGTAAGAATAAAGGAAAGTAGCAATAACTATCTTCCATCTTTAAGAATTTTTGTAATGGACAAGCATATAAGATACCACATAGTTTTGATTATATGACACTGATAGGTTCCTTTCATTACATAAAAATAAGGCAAAGAAAATAAAGATGGAAAGCAGAAGTAAGGGTATAGTATTTTGTGATTTAAATTAAAAGGAAAGAACAAAAGGAAGAAATTGACTTTGATCTCTGTCTAAAAGTTCAGAAAAGTTACAAGTGCACTGGAGAAAGGAAGGGGTCTCAATGAGTACGACATGTAGCATGTGCGTTCCACATGAAAGGGAAGAGAGAAAACACGACAAACACAAACCATCTTAAATAATGAAGCACAAAAACGCCGAATTTCAGATATAAACAATGAGTTTCAGGTGAAAGTCTCTCCTAACTCTAAAATTCAGTGACCATAAAATATAGATTTTCTTTAGGAAGGGGGCTTTAATAGTTATAGACAGCTAAGGAGGATTCTCTAAGGAAAAGTCCAGAGATTAAGAAAGGACTGGCCTAAATCAATGAGCAGATTTAAACCCTGGCATCTGTGAAAGGTAAAGTAACATTTTAAAAGATGGCAGTAAAAGACCCATTACTTCTCTCTAGAAATCAAAATACAAGAACCTTTCTCTTCATTCATGGATACTTGAAACAAACTCTTGCCAAGAAAAATAAACTGTAAAGTCTAGATGTTGGAAAATACGAATCATCACTGGTCTTCAAGCCTATGTTTAATAATTAGGTTGCAGTTTCAAATGACGTGCTGATTCCCATGCGGCTTAAAACACAAGTTCAGTTAAGAATTTCTAACTTTATAGATGGCACTTAGATTTAGTCAGAAGCACAAACAAGGGCCATGTGGTGGGGGAATGCGTGCAGGTGAAGTCAAGTGCAGGCCAGGCCACTTGACGGGGCAGGGACCTGTGGCAGCTCCTCTGTGGCTAAAGGCAGGAGGCGAGTGCTCATAAATGTTATATCGTGCATTTCTTATTTGATGGGATTCCCAATTAATGCTACAGTAAAAGATGAGGCACCTGTCATTTAAGAGGCAGAAATTATTTCAGGAGAACGTTGTGCCAGTTCTCAAGGAATTTTAGAACATATCAAACTTTGGTACCACATGACTGCAAGCTACAATTTGCCCTTTATTCTACAATCAATTTGGATTTTATTTAACTGTCTTTTAAAAGTTTTATTCCATCTTAATTTTAATCATATCCATTAATCTGAGAACTGCAAGTGGGGGTCTTACTCATACATTGTTATACGACTTAAAGGCCATGCTCATGCATTTTTCCTGATGGGAACTCTTTAGAAACCACCAGGATCACGGGCAGCAGTCTGAAACTGTTAAATCTGAATGCTTAAATACTTAGCTGTTAGCGGGACAGTCATGCAAACAGCACTGGACTCCACAGCAAATGCTGAGGATATGATGCTGCTCCAGGAGCACCAAACAGGCTGTGTTCTAAGACTGTGATTTGGTTCTCCACGTCACACTTAGAAAGGCTTTACTTCCACCCAGCATGCTCCCAGGGATTTAGAACTACCCTTTAAAGAATTTAAGAGTCCCACAGATCAACATCTATTTTTTCTTCACATTACTAATACTTAGCTTTTTTTTTTTTTTTTTTTAGGGCTCCTGGGTACAGACAGGGAAGAACAAAATCCAAAATCCAACTTGGGAGAAGTCTGTTCAGAAGGGCTGACAGAAAATATCTAAAACGGGAATCTACTAAAGTGTCCAGCTGTGACCAAGATGCTCTTGTCTTAGGAAGTAGCTGATCCCCTGAATGTCAAGAGCTGATAGGGCCCAACAGTGGAAGCCTTAGTATGGGCAGAACACAGGGGAAAGTGGACAACTATTCACTCAATGCTCTGTGTGAGATCCTTGGTGGGGAGAGGGAGAAAGTGCTCTCAAATAGGGCAGTTCCTTAATTAATGTAGGAGAAACAATTTAAGATCATGTTTCATTTGAGGAAAATAAGATTAAAGTAGCTTTTTAGGACAAATATGGAATTAATATTCCATTCATACATACATAGAATGTCAGTTCGGAATAGCTTGTCAAAAACAAAGTTTTGTGTTGTGAAGAAAAACAGTAAAAGCATAAAGCAAAAGCTATTAGAGGATGCTAAGAGAATCACAGGATTAGGGCTCAATAAGAAACACCTTTGGTTTTTCTCTGCTTAAGGTTTTGAGATCTGGAAACATTAGGCAGAACGTAGTACTATGTTATCTTTTCTTAGATGGCACTCATTCAACTCTTGATGGTCTTCCTGGGAGGTTTCTGAGATTCTGGGTTAGAAGGCATGGAGTGAGGCAGCAAAGAGAAATCTGGGGAAGCTGGTAAGTCAATCAGTTATTTTCTAGACACACTTCTTGGGAAATTATACAATAGTACTCACCAAAGTAGTGTGGCATGCTTCAAGGATAACAACAGAACCACAGTAAATGGTCACTTTACTGTCATCTGTCTGTCTGTCTGTCTGTCTCTCTGTCTCTCTGTGTATGTGCCCCCAACAGTATGATTCCTAGTTTCGTTAAAAATATCTTGTGTCCTGAAATAAACTAAGAATATTTACAATAGCAATCTGGAACTCAGACTCAAGAAAGCTGTTTAAGGGCATCTTACAGTGGCTAGAATATGCACTACTAAGGTTACCCATCCTTAACGCTGATCAAGCTCTGATAGTGTGTGATGAGGAGACTATAGCGGAACAGTAATTCAGTAGAGATGAAGGCAGATCAAGCAGGTTATCTGACAATGAATGATGTTTAAGTGGAAACCCAGGGAATAAATTTGTTAGGTGGGTAGCCATGAATAACAGGGTAGGAAGTCAGGAGAGAGGGGAGAGCATGTGCAAAGGGCCTCATGAGACATGAGAGAGGCACAGCAGCTGGAAAAGAGCCAGTGCAAAGACAGTGTAACAGATACTGAATTTTGTTCCACACGAAAAGCCAGACAAAAATCAGAAAACTAAAGTAAAATAAATACCCACAATATAACACAATCAAAGAAAAAATACTCAATGAATGAATGTAAAGCAAAGACAGACACCACATTTACTTTGCCCTTGACCTAGTTTAAAGACCATTTAAAAGTCATGGAGTAAAAAGGCACCCATTCGATTTCTTGTCAGAGCAGGCATTTATTGAAAGCATATGTACTGTATCAAAAAGGATCCTAAAGTTATATGTGCCAGATTTGATAAGAGATCTAATTTATATTCTGGCATTTAACTGGAAGCCTAGATTTGTGATGCAGTAATACAATAAGGACTTGATTTTCCCTGTTCTTTAATAGGTAAGTCACATCTACACGAACATAACAATCTCAACTAGCACAAGCTGGTCCACTAATGTAAATAAAAAGGTTAGAGGTCAAGGATAAGAGGACCATCAACTAAAGGAGACCAGACAATCTGTTAATCAATGAGAGTATGTTTGCAAGCACCATATTGTATTCAAGTCCTTGAACCCACAGTTAAGTCAGAACCATCAATGTTTTCCAGTAAGTGCTGTTAATGCCCTAGTTCTGTATTAACTGTTCTTTCTATATATTAAAGAAGGGGATAAAAGAAGGCTCTTAGTCTTTTAGAAATGTTCTAGGCCTTATTTATTTGAAAAGCACTTACTAAGCATCAGTGTATCAGGTAATGGACATAAAGAACACGCAACACTCCCTATTCTTGCCTGTAACAATACTCTAAACCATTAGCTGTGGTGTTTGCCTAGCTCACCTTTCTATTAGTTTCTCTATATTTTCTCTATTGATTTCATATTGCTCTTCATTGCATTAAGGGAAGTGTCAGGCCTACAGTAGGATTTAAGTATTCATCTAACTGAGAAATGTTTTAGGGGAACCCAAAGAAAGTGGGGGTATTATACACAGGCCAAAAGCACCAGAAAGAAATAGGTAAATACATCACAACCTCATATGCTAGCTTCTTTTACGTTAGATCATCATGGAAAGTAAAGTTTCAAGAGAATTATTAGGAACAACCACAGAACAAATTCAGAGGAACCAGACAAGAGGGAAATGATAACAATTTGTCATTAATCCTTAGGCGACCTCCTTTTTTTCATTTAGTTTTAAAAAGCAATTTTATGTGGATTACAGGAAACAAAACCACAAGAGGCAAAGAGCAAAGTCATCTATTCACAAGAAACTTAATGTGACATGTCCTTCTGGGTCCCACACGCACACATTCTCCATTCTAGGTAACGGGAATGGCATAATATATATCATGCTCTCCTATAAGTTGTGAACATTCACCAGTTCAAAATATTCCAAATGATCTCAGAACTTTGATAATCAGGAAAACACTTCAGTAACAGAATCAAAGTCATTCCTCCACCCCAAGCCCTCTTCTCTCTCATCCTACTCTGACACAGAACTTATATACTTTAAGTCAACTTCAAACTCACGGCAATCCTCTTGCTTCAGCCTCCCAGGTACTGTGATGATAGTCTCAATCTACCTTTCTTTTAAAGGGCTTATTTGTTTCCTCTCTGTGGACGTTGTGCACCGCATACATGCAGTATGGGGGAGAAGAGAGTACCAGATGCCCTGGAATTGGAGATACAGGTGGTTTGTGAGCCACGAGAGTGCTGGGAGCTTACCCGGAATCCTCTGCAGAGCAGTCAGGACTCTTAACCAACAAGGCATCTTTCCAGTGCCTCAATGGGTTCTTATGTAATCCCTTCCAAGTATTGCTGAAGTATTAAGAGAAGAAGCATCTTCTGGTAGACCTGAATTGGCAAACTTACAGATAAATCTCCATTTATTCTACTTATAAATCTGGCCACACTCAGAAGTTTTCATGATTTTTTCATTTTGCATTCTAGAAAATGACTTCAGTCAAAGCTTTCCAACCAATAATACTTTTTTTTTTTTTTAATGAATAGTACTGCTACCAAAGACAAGGATACTTTTTGGGTTTTGTTTTAGTGGGAGGAATCTTTGTAAACTGTTGAATAATAACAATTTGCTTTAATATTAGCTTGAAATACGACCATAGCAAATATTCTGAACAGGATCATGAGCTCTTTTAAGATAGTATATCTATACGTAAACACACCCCATTACTTTTCTTGTTCTTTTGTAAGCGTCTAGCAATTAAGGAAGCACACTGATAGACAGCTGTTGACTTTGAGAACCTGCAGAACAGTATACAGAACTGCAGCTTGGCTTCTATCTAAGGGAAGTTTCCCACTATGTGTGAAATACAGGTTGCTATGCCCTTTGTACAAATATTGTAGCTTGGAAAGATGTATATGTTCTAGCCACACCACTAAAAGTTACACATATAAATGCATATGTAAGTCACTGTTAAATAAAATTCAAAAGGGTAAAAAGCTTGCTAGTGTCCTCAGCTTTTAGCGCTGTTCCCCATATTACAAGTTAGTTTACAACAACCTTCAGAAGTGGCTGCCGACCACTGTGGTATGAGAGCTTTCTCAAGAATGAACAGGAAATAGTGGCCCATCATCTAGGATATCTAGCAAATGAGGACTTAAATGACTAACATCTGCAAATAAACAAACGGCTACTTTAGAACCCACATGAAAGCCACAATTAGTCATTATTACATAAGATAATGGCCACAAGCTATAACATACAAAACTAACACAATCACTGCACGTTACAAGATTCTACATACAAGTTATTGTTTGGATGAGAACATCCCCATAGGCTCTGGCACTGGAATACTAATTCCCTGTGCTGGCATTATCTGCTGATGCTTAGTGTGGCTTTGCTGGAAGAAGTATGCCACGGGAGTCAGGCATTGATGTATCAAGGCCACATACTATTGCCGTTTTCTTCTCTGCTTCCTGCTTTGGGTTCTAGATGTGTGTTCCCCGCTGTTCTAGCTGTTACACTTGTCTCCAGTGATGTGATGGACTCTTATTCCTCTGGAACCACAAGCCTGAATAAACCTTTCACTTTCTAAGTTGCCTTGGTCATGGTGTTTTATCACAAGAATAGCAGATTAACTAATAATATAAGAAAGTACCAAAAATAAAGTCAAAAGGCAAATTGGGAGATAAATGTTTACAAATCATTTAAGGATCATTTTTTTAAGTAAAGTGAAATCAAAAAGACAATAAAAAATAGTAGAAAAACCTCCAAACAATTCAAAACAAAAACATGGACAAAGAAGAAATTGACAGAAGAGAAAAACACGAATGCCCTTAAAAAACAAAAACAAATAAACTTGAAGAAATTCAATGTAGAAATGCAAATATTAAAAACAAAATGTTATTTGAAAATTTGCAAAACCTAAACAGATGCTTAACTAGGAGCAAAATTCTGTGTGTGATGCATGCTCATATGTTCATGTGTGCAATGGCTGCAGAGGCCAAAGGTCAGGCTGGGGGATCTTCCCCAATTGCTCTCCACTTTATTACATTAACTGATTTATGTGTGGGTATGTGTGCATATCTGTGGAAGCCACGGGACAACTGCACACCAACTTGGCTAGCAAGCCAGCTAGCCCTAGAGCTCTCCCCCAGTTCTGGGATGACAGGTACAGTGACACTATGCCTAGCTTTTTATATTGGTGCTGGGGATCCAAACATAGGTCTTTATGCTTCTGTGGCAAGTATTTTTCTGAATGAGCCATCTCCATGGCCCCAGAAGTGCTTTGTTAAAATGTTTCTGGGAGGCACTTTTGTGCCAGAAATTTTAACTCTTCAAGTTAAAATTTTCATTTCCTAAGAACAGGGAGTTCAAGTCTAGAAGTTGAGAGCATATCGAAATATTTATATAAAAGCACAAAAGACATACTTTTATAGTGCTATTCACAGTAAGAGAACCACTCAGAAGTCCTAAGCAGGAGAACAAATTGTAGTGGGTTCATATACTTAGATTACAGGTGCTTGCTAACACACCTCGCTAATAATGTAACTCTCATAAACATTTTTCAGGGACAATGCTATTACAGTAACGTCAATAGTTTGTTGTGTTTTGTTGCAGTGTGGATATAGACATAGCCACATAGTTTATGTAACACAGCTATATGGGTTTTCAATCACAACTGGAAGGAAAGGATAACCACAAGCATACAATCAATCTATGTCCTGTTAGGAGTAGCCAAAAACAAAAACAAACAAACAAAAGCCCTTTTAGCTTAATAAATTTACTAATCTAAGCAAGAGGCCCCAAGTTTCCCGTTCCAAGTTTCAGTCAAGAGTATAAAAAATGAAATAATAAAGTTCAGTAGTTTTAATAAAGAATTTAAAAAAAACCCAGCTTTTTTGAGGAGGGGAGTGTTGATGTGCTTGTAAACTCAGGAGGGTGAGGCAGGAGGCTGAGCAGAGGCTCAAGGCCTGTCTGGGTTATACCATGAGAATCTGGCTCAACCTCAAAACCCCAGTCTTTGCCAAAAACAATATTTAAAAATTTTTAATTAGTTATAGAAACAATAGGGATATAGAGGCCAGCAACTCCAAATCGATTCTGGTTTATACGAAGTCAGAAAAGTCACACAGTAACATTTCCCTAATATGTCACAGCACCAGCAACTTCTTCCCATAAGAGCCAAGAAAAGGCTCAGTAAACGGGGTGTGCTGCTGTGCATCAGTGAGATCTGACATCCTAGCCAGCTATGTGCTCTCCAGTTCAAGAGTGGGACTAAGTGGAGATCTGACAGCTCTGATCATAGAGATCTGAAGTCCCTTTCGATAGACACAGAGTGTGTAACCCACGCTTAAATTGTGCAGAGAAACAGTGGTCCTCAAAGAACACTAACAGAGAGCAAGCTTTCAGCCGTGCTTAGCACTCTTCTCTGCCCAAATCCTAAAACAAACTCTTGGATTTTTTAGGTTCACTTTCTCTTTAGAGATAGTGTTGTACTTAAAAAAAAAAAAAAAAAAAACAAAAAAAAACCCAAACCAACTCTTTCTTTTGAGACAATAGGAAAAAACAAAAATTAAGATTGGCTAAAGATCAGACAAGTTAAGACTGAGAAAAATGTTTCTATAAAAACTATATATGCTCCTCCCACCAAAACTTTGAGGTAGCACTGATTTTTCATAGAAAACATTTAGCTTGATATACAACTGCAGAGTCCTGGCCAGTCAGCTCTATAGGAGTCATTCTTGTAGCTCAGGGACAAAGAGCTACACATAATCTAGTACACGAGAGGCTTGAGATTCCACTCCTGCCAACCGTCCTTTGGTGTCCTTAGAGAGCCGTCGGATCAATGATAAGCTATCTGAAGGGTATTGAATGGAAGTTTGTATATGCAGTCCTTGTCGAAAGCAAGTGGAGCTCATATGGCGTATTGCCGTTCTCTATTTTAGAACTAGCACGGGAAACACATGATGTGTTCATTGCTATGGTAACTACTTCTCAGTAGAGAGCAGGAGAGCAAACAGGCATGTAAAACATGTATAAGTTGTCAATATGTAAGTAATTGCTGCCCTGGAGCCGCAGTAACTTAAATTTCATTGATGCATGACTTCCTAGAATAAGATCTACCTTCTATTTTTTCAATGATGTTAATAAGCCTCCACTACCTGAAATGCTTTCCCCATTCAAAAAACCAAATGATTAGTCTTTTATCCCCTACTTAGGTGTGGCACCTTAGAAAGACAACAACTGCCCTACTGCTATTGCGACTGACCGTAAGGATAAAGAGAGCCTCAGCCCTGGTCACAGGAGATATGCTCTGTGTTCTCCTCTGTGAGGGCTTGAGACACTGTGCAGACCACTGTCTAACTGTGAGATGTTACAGGAAGGGACGTATATGGCTCTACATTAAAGTTATCTAAATAGTCAGGTATTCTGGTACGAAGACTCAAAAAAAAAAAACAAACAAAAAACTAAACAAGATCCTACTAAGACTTTATTGTGCTGAATTCCTTCCCAATCAAGCTCTGGTTATCCAGCGTCTTACTGACATATCTCTTCCCAGTTCTGTCCTGCGGATGGCTACCTACATCTGATGTCAACAACAAATATCAGGGATGATGAGCTTTCATTGTGTTCACTTGTGCTACACCATCTCACCTCATAGCCCAGGCTGGCCTGGAACTCACCTTTGTAATTCAGACTGCCTTGGAAACAATCCCTGACAGTCTGAATGCTGGCATTACACGTGTGCACCATATTGTTGTGGATAAATTACTTAAGAGAATATAGCATTCATCAGAAAGACCTGACTTTGGTTCCCAACTCCCATGTCCTCCAAGGACACCTACACTCATGTGTACTTAATGACACATATACATGTAGTAAAGAAATAATAAGAATGAAATCTTTCAAATTTTAAATTTTGCCCAGTTGGTGGTGGCACATGCCTTTAATCCCAGCACTTGGGGGGCAGAGGCAGGTGATCTCTAAGAGTTCGAGGCCAGCCTGGGCTACAGATTGAGTTCCATGGCAGGCTCCAAAGCTACACAGAGAAACCCCATCTCGAACTCCCCCCCAAACTTAAATTTTATACCAATTTTCATACTATCTTAAACTTGTGGCCACATATAAATTGCACAGTGGCTATATTTAAAATAAGTTAAATCAGTATATACACAAAAATGTGTTTTGTATTGTAAATACTGTGAAGTTTGTTTTTTATTTTTTTAAGTTTTGAGACAAGGTTTTTTTGTTTAGCTCTGACTGTCCTGAAACTCTCTTTGTAGACTAGGTTGCTGGCCTTGAACTCACACAGATCCTGCTTCTGCTTTCCCAGTGCTGGAACTAAAGGCATGTGTCACCATGTTTGGCACCCTGATGTTCCTTTATGAGATTATATTCTCTACTATATTACAGGAAACAAATACTACATTACATTAGTAAAACAAACACTAGTATCAGAATAGATTTCCAGAGGTAGGGCATCCACTATTCTTATTAGTATGCATTATTAATTGACATGAAAAGTCTTTCATTGTAGTAAGTCTCTAGTTTAGAAAATATGCGATCACTTCCCTGGGATGTAAAGGAGAATTTAACATGTAAACATCAGCCAATGGAGCCTCTATTGACAATCATCATACCGTATACATTCAGCTATTCATGGGGAAAGTAAAGTGAAAAGACTAAATTTGTATTTGTGTACTACAAAGACACTTGTACTCTTGAATGTTTCAGCAACAGGAGTATTTTCTTCAAACTCATTGGTTCTGTGGCACCATATGGAGCCTGCTGATTCAGATACCAAGAATGTCTCCAAGATACATTTCATTCTAGTGTGTTAAAACTTTCTACCCTGCAGCTGTCATTATAACTATATAACTCATGCCCTACTATAAAAATGCAAATGATATAGCTTACTCTGCCTATAGACACTGAAGTGATTTCTGATGATGTCTATATTTCTGAGCCGTTTCAACTCTCTGTTATAAGTATCTCATATAAGGGAAGCCTCTCCATTCCCTCCACGTCTCATTACATAGACCAGATTGGCCTCCACCTCAGAGATTCTCTTGCCCCCTCCTCCCAAGGGCTGGGTGGTGCATCACTACACCCAGCACATTCACCTCTTTCAAATTTAACTCCTGCTGTAGGGTTAAGACTGGAAAGAGGACAAGAGAAAAAAAAAACACACACACAAAGGTGTTAAAAATGAAATATCATATAGTGACAGGTACTTTTGTTACATAAATTACATGAGTTAATCATGAAAATAAAACAATAAAAAAGGCAAGATTTAGGAGCTTCTATAGTGTACCTTACCATATTAATAAAGATAATAAAAGCACAACATAGTAATATGTTGTATAGGGATATAAATGAATACACACATGCATATATATGTATCTATATCATAAAGAAGTATATGTGTGTGTGCGTGCACACGCTTGAAGGAAATGAAAACACAAAAGTCAGAATGGCATCAGTTCAGCGGAGAACTGGCAGGAGTTTTAAATATCAGAGGCAGAAATATGTGCTTTGTAATGTACATATGCTACACATACTCTTTGAAATATATTAAATGTTTCAGAATAAAAGGAAAAGGAAAAGAGAAAAAAAGAAGAAAGGATACCAGTACATAAATTCCCTTTCATGGTCAGAACATCACAGACCCCATTTTACCACAAGAAACAAGAAACAACACAGTGCAAGCAGCTATCACGAGAGACCGCCTTTGTTTTTGATATAAAAGCATATGCAGGACTGGGAGGTAGCTCAGCTGGCAGAGTGTTTGCCTCGCATGCAGGAAGCCCTTGGTTCTATCTCCAGCACTGCATAAACCGGGACTGATGTTCAAGGTCATTTGTGGCTACACAGTGAGTTTGAGGCCAACCTGAAATACATGAAACCTACTCTCAAATAACAAAGACAAGAAAAACCATATGCAAGAAAGCAAGAGATCCACTGTTTTCCCACTGAGGTTCCTTAGACAATCTGTATAGATAACGGTTTTCACTTCTATGTCAAATATATGCAAACGTTAAATAGCATTAAATGCAAGTCTAGTACGTTTTTATTCTAGGAACTGAGGTAGGGTTTGTTTTGTAAGAAAATAAAACTAGTAAAGCCAGAGGCACGGGGATGTCTGTGAGTTCTAGACCAACCAGACACATGCTGAGAATATGTCTCAAGAAAAGAAAAAAAAATGGTGAGATTGGCCTTGACAGTACATGCCTGCCTAGATAGCACCCGGGAAGCTGAGGCAAGGGGGATTATGAGTTGGAGGCTAGCCTGTGCTATATAGTCAGACCTTACACAAACAATTCCCAAGCCAACCAAACCTAACTAAAACAGAAGGCAGAATTAGGGATGCTCAGATGGCTTAGAATTGACAGCATTTTGTATTTTTTTATTTATTATATTTTTTATGGTTTATTTAACTTTATTTCATATGCATTGGTGTGAAGGTGTCAGATCCCCTGCAACTGGATCTTCAGTCAATTGTGAGCTGCTATGTGGGTGCTTGGAATCGAACCCAGGTCCTCTGGAAGAGCAGTCAGTGCTCTTAACCACTGAGCCATCTCTCCAGCCCCCAGCATTTTGTATTTTTAAAAACTATATCTAATATCTCCCAAATGGTCTCATATTTTCTTTTCTTTTACTTACTTTTGAGTTTTAGAGGCAGGGTTTCTCTGTGTAGCCCTGGCTGTCCTGGAACTCAGAGGTCCTCATGTCTAAACCTCCCGAGTGCTGGGATTAAAGGCTTGACCACCAAGGCATGACCACTTGGTTCATATTTTCCTTTTACCTATCAATTCTTATATTCACAAACATTAGAATATAAACATTTGCTTATGTCTGACTCTTGTCCAGCTCAGTACTGCTAACTTGAACCTATGTGGTTGTGGCATTATGAGTTCTTTTAAGCGTGTTAAAATTATGAAATATATGTGTGCCTATGTGTAGGTGTGTGCCCGTGAGTGCAGGTGCCCACAAGACTGGAGGGTGTTGAGTTGCCTGGAGCTGGAATTACAGCTGGAGTTATAGGTGGCTATGATCCCCCTGACACTGGAGCTGGGAGCAGGACCTGGGTCCTCCATAAGAGCAGTACGCACTCTTAACTGTTGAGCTATCTCCCCAGCTGCAGGAGTCTATGTCTTATTGTTCGGTAGTGTACTTTTTGTTTTGTTTAGTGTTTTGTATGCAAGGTCTTGCTATGCAACCCTGGCTGGTCTGGACCTTGCTATGTAGCACAGAATAACTCCAAATGCACAACCTCCTGCCTCAGTTTTCCCAGGGCTGGGATCGTAGATATGTATCACCATGCCTAGCAATACTGACAGTCAACCTATAATATGCAGAAAAATTACCCTGGTGAAGGACATTGTTGCCTGTTGAAAACCTAGTTGCAGTCTTTTTGCGAATGCATGCTTTTGTTATTTTGTTGCTGGCCTGATCATTATCTTAAGTGTCTTTGGCAAGCAAAACAACTACACTGAAGTATTAATTTATAAAAAAGATTCACCTTCCTCTAGTGTGATGTTTTGTGTGGGCACTACCAAAACTTACCACAATCTATCTTAGAACACATCTATGACCACCTAAAGATTGATGTGGGAGTGATTTCTTATTAATAAAGAAACTGCCTAGGCCCCTTGATAGGCCCACCCTTAGGTGGGTGGAGAAAACAGAAGAGAATTCTGGGAGAAGGAAGCTTAGTGAGGGAGTCGCCATGATTCTCCCGCTCCAGACAGATGCAGGTTAAGATCCTCCCTGGTAAGCCAGCTCATGGGCTACACAGAATATTAGAAATGGGTTAGAACAATATGTAAGAGCCAGCCAATAAGAAGCTGGAACTAGCCGGGCCAGGCAGTGTATGAAAGAATACAGTTTCCGTGTAATTATTTCGGGCATAAGCTAGCCATGTGGGCGGCCGGGTGCCGGGGACGCAGCCCTGCCGCTCCTAATTCAACAAAAGATACCTGATGCCTACTGACAATCAAGTCGTCCTTGGCTCCTAGTATACTATTTCAACTGTGACAAGTATGTGAACCGTTGTGATTTAAAGAACTCCTTCCTAAAAGCAAAATCACAATGTAAAAACAAAGAAACAAATGGTTTTTAAACTAACACTGATTGTGGTGGCTTTATGAGAACACCTTTCGATTAGGCTTGTCTACTATTGTTACCTAAATTTCAAATTTTTTCTTCCAATTAAAAAAAAAAAACCAATTTCTCCCCAGTGGAAAGGCCTGGGAAGACAGGTAGTAAAGTGCTTGCTGTGAGCTTGATGTCTTTGGTCCCATCTCAGCACCCGTGTAAAATGTTGTTGTGGGACAAATGTCTATATTCTGTCAATTATATTTTTAATAATTTACTTTTATTTTATTTGCATTAGTATTTTGCCCCCATGTATGTCTGTGTGAGGGTGTCAGATCTTGGCGTTAGAGACAGTTGTTAGCTGCCACGTGGGTGCTGAGAACTGAACCCAAGTCCTCTGGAAGAGCAGTCAGGGCTCTTAACCGCTGAGTCATCTCTCCAGCCCCCGTGTCAATTATATTTTAAATAAACGCTGATTGACCAGTACCTAGGCAGGAAGTATAGGCGGAACAAACAGACAGGAAGTAGAGGAGGCTCAAGGAGAACAGGAGAATTCTGGGAAGAAGGAAGTCTATTCCTTGGCAGTCCTGCCCCAACCCCAAATGAAGCAAGATGTGACTGCCCCACTGAAAAAGGTACTGAGCCATGTGGCTAACACAGATAAGAATAATGGGCTAATATAAGTTAAAAGAGTTAATAAGAAGACTGAGCTAATGGGCCAATCAGTTTACAACTAGTGTAGACCTCTGTGTGATTTCTTTGGGAAATCTGTGGGAACCAGACAGGACAGAAACCACAGTCAACAAAAAGTGGCTGTGGAATTTTAGCACTGGTGAGTAGAGATGCATGGACCCCAGTTGAGAGTCCCTGCTCACAATTTAATCAAGAAGTATGTGGCATATTTCATGGTTACTAGAAATTAGCAAGATCAATTGGGGAAAAAGGCCGCCTATTCATTAAATGAGCTTGGAAATATGTGTATGTTTTATGCATGATCTGCAAATCTGAAGTATGTACATTTACAGAATAAATGGCATAAAATCAGAATGAATATGATCTGAAAATGTTTCTGCCTGTAGTTTAAGTGTAGGGATCTCTGTTTAGTATTGTTTATAGTGTAGGAGAAAAATTATATATACCCATTTTTTTTACACAGCCTAGAATATAATATAACACTTAATCTCACCTTTTTCCTTATCTGTTTTACTTCCATAATGATGTCTGTAGATGGAAAGAAGTCTTTAATTTTAGGGACTGATGAGATGGCTCAGTAGTAAAGGTATGTTAGCAAAGGCTTGCTATATAAGCCTTGTGAACTGAGTTTGATCCCTGGAACTCAGATGAAGAGAACTGACTCCCAGAAGTTGTTCTCAGACCTGCACACACATTCCAAGATATTCATGTGTGTCTGTGCGTGCCCAAAACCACATAATAACAATACAATTGTAAAAAATTAAGTCCTTAATTTTAGTTTTCTTGACTGTTAACATTCTCAGCTAATGGCTTTTTTGGCCTAACATCACCATATTGGTATTGTCCCATGCAAGACTTTATTGTTTCACACTGATGTAGAATTCATACAGAACTAAGTTTGTATATTATGTAAAGTAAGGATGAAGTTTTCCCATTTAATTGTCCAACTGACTTGGGCAGTGTACCTTCCTCTTTATAATGTCTCCTCTGCTATACAGTGATTCCGTGAGTGTGTCTATGTGAGATGCAGTACACATTTTAGTCTTCAGTCCCTGGCTTGGCGCTCCTTCCTCAAGGCAGGATACAGAAGCTCCAATATCTTCTGCTGCTGTCAGACCTAGTCATAAAAAAATATCTGACAGATCAGAAGACCCAGCTCCTAGAGGACCCTCATCTATGCCTGGGAGGAACATGGTGCAGAGTCACTCAGAAGAACCTGATCTGACAGGCCTAGTTGGGTTCCTACACCAAGTTCATTACCATCATGTCCAATCACATTTCCTCCACATAAATATATACACACTAAATTACTTCTACATAAGAAAGTCTACCCACATAAAAAATCAAAAAATCAAAAGACAGGGCTTCTCAAGTGTTCAGTGGCTGAACATAAGGTGATTCCTAGAATGTGTTGTGACCTCTGCATATCTTTATCCATGTTCCTCATAAGCTGGTAAATACGTGTCCCTGAGTTCTGTGAGTTGAGCCAGCCAATTAATTGAAACCAAGGTGGGAGTTGCAGAAAACCCAAGTATGGTTAGTAGATCGGAGGCAAATGATTGAAAAGGGATTGATTGGCAACAGTCTTGGAACTAGGATGAGGGTGGTTTTGGGGACTTAGCCCATGACCTGTGCTATCTCCAAGAAACTTGCCATAACAGAACTTAATTGTGGCACTCAGGCACAAACAATCACACTTGGCCTCTTCTTCTCCTCTTAAAAATGCATTTACTTATTTTATGTATAGGGCATTTTCTCTGCTTGTATGTCTATGTCCCATGTGCATGTGTGGTGCACAGGAAGGCCAGAATAGGATGCATACCCTGAGATCAGAGTTACATGCAGTTGTGAGCCACCATGTGTCCTCTGGAAGAGCAACCGCTGCTTTTAACTACTGAGCTATCTTTCCAGCCCCTGTTTTTCTATTTGGTTTAATGTGGACCCTCATGCTTACAAGGCAAGCACTTTCCTTACTAAGCTGTCCCTCAGAACCTTGCCTTTCTTTTTTCCCAGAAAGCATTTTACTACTTTGATCAGACTAGCCCTGAATTTCTGGGTGTCAAGAAATCTTTTTGTCCCAGTCTTCTTACCAGCACATACCACTGCGTGTGGCTCATAAAATGACATAAATTAGCCAGCAAGATGGCTCAGTGGGTAAAGGTGCTGCTGCCAAGAGGACAGCCTGTGTTGGACCTCTGGTAGGAGATAAGCAACCTAACAAAGTTCTCTGGGGTTAGAGAGAAGGCTCAGAGAAGAGCGGGTATCACTCTCCAAGGGGACCTGAGTTTAGTTTCCAGCATCAAGCTCCAGATGCTGGGCTCCAGATCTGACACTATCTTTTTGCCTACTCAGGCATCTGTTTCTGTGCATACTCACTTAAAAACAAAAATAAGTTTTAACAAAGAACTTCTTAGGTTGGGCAGTAGTGGTACAGGCCTTTAATCCCAGCACCCTGGGAGCAGAGGCAGGAGGATCTCTGTGAGTTCGAGGCCAGCCTGGAGCTACAAAGTGAGTTCCAAGACAGCCAGAACTGTTCCACAGAGAACCCTGCCTCAAAAGTCCCCCAATCCCAACAAACAAAAAGATTTCTGACTCCTCACATGCATGGTGTTTTGTTTGTGTGCGCACACACACAAACACACAGAATAAATAAATGTTTAAAAATAAAAAATATGTAAATTAATAGAAACATCACAACTTGTAGGCCTATAGTTTTGACTGACTCCTGGCTCTCAAATCAACATCTTCCAGCTACTGCAAGACCAAGGGAAAAGTGAGTAATTAAGAGGCCACGACACCAAGACAGGCAAATGACAATGATATCACAACTAGAGGGAAGCAGTGGAGATGCGAGGATATGACTTTTGTATTGCATCATGCATAGCTCAATGAGGGGGCTATGGTCTGAGAAATGTGTCCTTAGGTGACTATGGCATGGTGTGGACATTGCAGAGTGTACTTACACAAACCTGAAGGTACAGGCCAATCACTCGATGCAATCAACAGACACAGTAAGAAGCTGAGGCTGTAGCTCAGAGGGAAAGCGCTTGCCTAGCATGCAAGAGGCCCTGGGTTTAATCCCCAGCACCACAAAAGAAAAAAAGAAGACATGTAGTAAATATAAAATACATAAAACTGCTTCTGCATAACACAGTCATGTTTTATAATAAATCTTAATAAATAGATATACAATCAAAAGTCATATTAAAGTACAGTACAGTAAATACATAAGTCAGAGCCATAATCATCAAAATAGAGACAGAGACAAGGAAACTGCTGGACCTCTGAATGACAAGCAGGGTTGTTTACACGAGTGTCCCCACAAACAAGTGAGTTCACTGCGATGGCTGTGCAGTCTCCAGATGACAAGGACTGTCAATCTCCCTCAAGTCCCCAGGACTACTGAACACAATGCAGGTAAACGGTGCCTGCTTATTTATAGTAGAACTGTCCTCTGGGCACAACATGACAATTGCTGGGCTGTGATTGCTCATAGAAGACCCCCCCCCCCCCCCCCGCTCCCCGCCGCTCCAGGTGACTGGGCCTCAGAGCAGAAAGGGAGAAGAATCTCTCTTCTGCTTCACTGAGCTGCAGGCTAACACTGTGGGGGCTAGAGTACACAGAAGTGGAAGGTTACAAGCACAGGGGCTACACTGAGCTCCTCACCATCACCAATACACACGCTGGCTCACCTACCTGGACTTGTGTGCTGAGAGTGTCCTGTTTGGGCTAAGTGTTTCTTTGCACTTTCCTTGGGAAAGCAGAGCACTAACATTAGGGGAGAACCAAAAGTATTGTTCTAATTTCGGTTAATATATGGCAATGATTATCAGAGCTCCCCAAATGCGAGAATGCTATATGTCTATCTTTGCCATAAAATTGCCTTACATCTGGAAATTCAGCAAGGCATCATAAACTTCAAGATGCTCAAGGGCTCCCCCAGCAGAGAAATGTATTAAAAATGGATCAAAGACCTTAACACAAGACCTGAAACTCTGACACTGGTAGAGGAAAACAGACAAAACACTTGAAGATATAGGTGTAGACAGGGAATTTCTGAAAAAGACTTCAATAGCATAGAAAATAATTTCAGGAACTGACAAATGGGATTACATAAATCAAAAAAGCTTCCAGACCACTGAGAGGGCTCAGTGGGTAAAGGCATTGGATCCCAAGTTCAGACCCTGGGACCCACATGGAAAGAACAAAGTCCCACAAGTTGTCCTGACCTTAAAACACATGCTATAGCACATGCATGCGCGCGCGCGCATACACACACACACACACACACTCACGTGTGCACAATAAAAACTTTTCAAATGCAAAATAAATAATTACGAGAGTGAGGAGACAGCCTACAGAATAGGGAAAAAACCTAACTTTTTCAACTATATAGCAGAGAATATCTAGATACTAGAAAATATCCAAACCCCTGAGTCATCCAATCACTAAAGAGGCTAATAAATTGAGATGTGGTAGTATATGCTTGTGATCCCAGTGCCTGAGAGGTGATGCAGGAAAATCAGGATATAAAGTCAATATAGTAAGTTTGAAGTCAATCTGGGCTGTATGAGGCCATATCTCAAAACAACAATGAAAAATAAAACAACCAATAAAAACTTGAAAAAGTATCTAACATCTTAATTCATCAGGGAAGTGAGAACTCAAAGCAGTTGCTTTGGAATATTCCATCTCACCACTGTTACAATATTCACCATCAAGACAACAGACAACGATGCTGGTAAGGATGGGGAGAAAGGAGCCCACACACTTTTTTGGTAGAAAGGTTAAAGGTGCTGTGGAAGCCAGGATGATTTAGATTTAAACATACCTGTATTTGTGTGTGTGTGTTTGTGTGTGTGTACACAGGTTATAAACTATAAAGTGAGGAAGAGATCTCAAGGTGGAGGTTGATCAATGGAGACCACTCCTTCGTTTTCCTTGCTGCCCACACCCAAATAATCACACAGAAACTATGTTAATTACAACACTGCTTGGCCAATAGCTTAGGCATATTCCTAGCTAGCACTTACGTCCTAAATTAACCCATTTCTATTAATCTGTGTATCACCACAAGGCTGAGGCCTACTGGCAAGATTCCAGCGTCCATCTCCTTTGGCAGCTATATAGTGTCTCTTTGACTCTGCCTACACTCTCTATAAATCTCTGTTCAGATTTCCTGCCTGGCTTTATTCTGCACTTCCATAGGCCGAAGTACCTTCTTTATTAACCAGTGGTAATAAAACATATTCACAGCATACAAAGGGGAATCCCTTCAATAGCATAGAAAATAATTTCAGGAACTGACAAATGGGATTACATGAATCAAAAAAGCTTCCAGACCACTGAGAGGGCTTAGTGGGTAAAGGCATTGGATCCCAAAAGGGGAGATTGAATCCATCTCTCCTTTTCTGTTTAAATAAAAAGGAAGGTTTTAACTTTTAACATAAAAAATTACATATACAAAACAGTTATCAAGCAAGAATTATAGTTGTATATTTAACCCATTTACATTTGGCAAATTAAAGAAAATACTATCCTATCTTTGTGAGTATAAGTTTTATACTTATATTTTATCAAAACTAAGGAAAACCTACAACTCTTCAAAGATCCAAGAAGGATAAAATATTACCTAAGTAAACAAGAAGTGCATTTTGAACAACTTCAAAAGTTCTAGAAATTACAGAGACATCTTGCTGCCTGGTCAGTCACCCAAAATTCTTCTGTAATGTTGGGGTGTCCATCTTCAGGCTACAGGCCCATACCATGAAGCAGGAAATTTGAAGATATGTTCTGCCTTGTAAAGGCAAAGTCCATCAGTTGCTTTCTTCTGTGTCCTGCAGAAGGCCTGGCAGTTTCATCTGTGAAGCAGGAACCCTAAAGGACCATCCCATTTTTTGGAAAGTTCAGCAGTCATTTTTCTGTGGGTCCTGCATGTACAGTTTATATAGAATACCATCAATCAGTGCAGGCAAGAGCTAGCCTTGTCACACTGAAGGAAATTTCATGACAAGTTTCTTCAATGACCATCAAATCTCTTTGAAGTAATTGGTGCTGCCAGAAGCAGACATGTCTCACTGTCGAGAAAAGTCTAAATTCTTAAAATCTTTTGAATGCCATATTCTATAGGTCTTTGAAGTATTGAAGAATACCTATCCATCTGAAATATATCTCTGTACATCTAGAAAACCTAACATGATTACAGTTTTGACTATTATAGATGACTATTAATCTGTAATTTTTAACTATATCTAACATTTTAAAAAGAGCTGCACAAACATAATACCTTAAATAAGAGGAGAGATGCACTGTAACAAAATAAACTTTAAATCTTTATCAATAGACCAAAATCCATGCTAATGCAAAGTATTCATCTCTAGAGGTCAGAGGTGACTCTGGATTCCTGGGACTGATTTGGGCTGTCTACTCTGCAGCATCTCCTCCACTCATCCTTGCAGCAGCAGCACTCTCCAGCTCTTCCCATCACCTAGACCTAAAATTTACAGCACGCAATTCATCACATAAGATGTGGAGTTAAGTCTGAATTTCAGATGTTAAATAAACAATGTTTTTTATACAAGTGTATCTCAAATATTTTGTGTCTTATCTGGAATTCAAATATAAATGGACCCCCGTACTTCTGTTTGCTAAATCTGGTAACCTCATTATCCAGCAATTTCCTGCTTTTCTAAATTTCCATTTTAATTATATTTAGAATCATAGAGATTAACATTAATTATCCTCTTCTGTAGAATTTTTGTTTTGTTGCTCTGTTTTAAGGACTTAAATACTTAGTAGCTGGATTCAAATATTAGAATTACAATGAAGACTTATTTACAAAGATTTTCTTACCCAGCTGTATATGTAAAACTGAAAAGCAGAAACAGTAAAATATTTAGCAACATAAGACCTGAAAAGATTGAACAAAACAATTAAACACATTGCCAAACATAAACATAGACTCATTGATTGATGCATATGAACTTGGACCCACACAGATGCCAACATTCCCACACATAGCCAACAATACATACTAGAGAAGACAGTATCTTCAACCAATGGTGCTGGTCAAACTGGAGAGTTACATATAGAAAAATGGAACCAGATTCTTATTTCCCACTCTGCATAAGACTCAGCTCAAATATCAAAGACTTGGATGTGACAACCTAAGATGTGATACCGCGAATCTGACAGAAGAGAAAGTAGAGAATATGCTTGAACTAACTCATTGACTTTTTGACTAGGACCCTGACTAGGCATTAAGACTAGAAATTAATGAATGGGATGTTACGAAATGATAAAGCTTCTGCACGGCAAAGGACTATCTGAGTGAGGAGGCAGCCTACAGATGGTCAAAACCCTTTGCTATCTATACATCTGTCAGAGGTGTAGAATATACAAGAACAAGAACTAAACAAAACAAAAATCACACTAAACACCAAGAAAATCAACCCAGTGAAATAATGGGGTATGGAACTGACCAGAGCATTCTCAAAAGATGAAATGTGAATGGCTAAGAAGCATTCTTTAAAAAATTCAACACCTTTGGCCATCAGGAAAATACAAATTAAAACTACTTTGAGATTTCATCTTACCCCAGTTGGAATGGCTGAGATAAACAAAACGAAAGAAAACACAAAAACTGCTGTGTCACTGTGGGAAAAGGGGAGGCACTTATTTACTGATGGTGTGAGTGCAAAATGGTGCAGACGTTTGGAAACCAGTGTGGAAATTCCTTAAAGAGTTAGAAATAGATCGATCACATGATCGAGATATACCATTTTTGGATACGTACCCAAAGGACTCTATATCCTACTATAGAGATATCTGCTTATCAACATTCATTGCTGATCTTTTCACAAGAGTCAAGAAATGGAAACAGCCTATATATGCACCAATTGATGAGTAGATAATGAAAATGTGTCAATTTACACAATGGAATATTATTCAGTAATTAAGAAAACCAAAATTACGTCATTCTCAGGTAAAGAGATGGAGCTAGAGATATCCATTCTGAGTGATGTAACCCAGACCCTGAAGGACAAATGTCACGTTTTCCCTATTGTAGAAGTTAGCTTTGAATCTTCAGATATGTACATGTATTTTATTTAGAATATCCACGAAGGCCAGAAAATTTGCCAAGGTCCACGGGGATGGGGAAGGATGGACTTTAAAGGGTGGAGAGACAAAATACAGTAGTATAAATGGTTAAAGGTGGAATAATGGAATTGGAAGGGTTAAACTGGAGTTGGGAAGGGAAGGGCAGAGTAGAGGAAGGAATATAGACAGATAATAGAAAGGCTTTTCAAAACAAGTCAAATGGAAGTTACTGCTGTATGAGATTTCACACACACACACACACACACACACACACACACACACACACATGCACGCACACACATTGGCTCATCCCTGAGAATTAGCTTTCATGGTACTAGAAGATATTATGAAAGCTCCAAAAAGGGAAGCAACCCACAGTCCAACCCAGCTATGATCTACAACAGTGACCACGGTGGCATGAGAGACCAAAGCAACAGCTCTAAATTGCTCCAATCAATAAGAGAGAAATGTCTGGAACTGGAAAACTAGCCAACCACATAGGGCTGAATATAGGGATCATAAAGTATTTTTCCATTGTTTAACATTACAAAAAAGATTCTTGAGTGATAGCTCAGAGTTGAAGTCCAATGGCTGTTCTTCCAGAGGGCCTGGGTTAAACTCCCAGCACCCACAGGGGGGCTCACAAACCACCTGTAACTCTAGTTCCAAGGGTTCTGACACCCTCCTCTGGCCCCCAGGGTCACCAGCAGCACAAAGGACACACAGGCACACAGCAAAACACCTATACATACTTTAAAAGAAAAAAACACAACTGAGTTAATCCAAGTTTGAGAGCAACTACAGAAAGAGAGGAGACTACTTCTAACAAAGGCTCACCTCTAACCAGGCAATGTTCCACCTGTAAATAACACAACAAAATCACATTCTAAAAGTCAACCCTCTCTTACAAACCTCACTTCTGACAAAGGCTGGCCTCTAACCAGGCAAGGTCCCACCTGTAAATAATACATCAAAACCACACTTTAAGTAAACCCAGTCTTACAAACCTCATTTCTTGCACTTGCTAGTTAAAACATAAGACTAAATGCTGCACAGCTGGGATAATGTTTAGTAATTGTATCTTTTATTACTATTATTATTTGTGGTCACTTGGATGCTCTTCACAATGAGCACAAGTTCCTATAATTTATTCTGCAGTATTCCTTGTGACCCATTTCTAAGTTCCACATAAAATGAGAGATAAACTGACTTGAGTATAACAGATGTGACATCTGATTACCAAGGAGGAAAATTGAATTCACCGTGACAGCATTTCCTTCTGGAAAGTAGCATGAAATAGCAGGTCACTTTTGTATTAATGTCATACTCAGAGAAAGAAAACCTGTTTTTACCTCACTTAGGAAATTATTTCTCTACAAATTATCAACCTAAATAAATGAAGATTACCCAGCTGGGCAGTGGTGGTGCACACCTTTAATCCCAGCACTTGGAAGGCAGAAGCAGGTGGATCTCTCTAAGTTTGAGGCCAGCCTGGTCTACAGAGTGAGTTCCAGGACAGTCAGAACAACACAAAGAAACCAAACCTTGAATTGAACCCCCAAAAGAATAAACTCTTACCTTTAAAAAGTGAGTAATAATACCTAATTAATAAAAAACTTCAGATTTAATATTAACTTTTATTAAGGTGAATGACTAAAAACACATCTTGCTTCTCAAAATGAATTACTCATTGAAGGGAACAGTATTCAGGAGGCTTCAACGAGAGGATCATGTATTCTAGACCAGCCTGGGCTGCATATTAAGACCCTGTCTCAAAAAAATAAAAAAAAAAAATCAAACTCAGATAAAACTAGCAGTGTTTTAATGGCCTTGAAAATAACCAATAAAACCCGCAAAGGAAATTATATTTCTGAATGAAAATTTAAACAACCTTCTAAGGAAAAAGAATTAAAACCAAGAAGAGAATCCTTTGTGCCTGAGACTCTGAGCTCATGCTCAGTACTGTAGAACAAATGAGACAAGAGGCAAGTGACTACTGAAATAGGAACAACTGCTAAATCTGGAAGTCTTCTGCTTCTCATATTGCCCTGTAGAGGTAGAGTACACTAGTTACTAAAACCAGAGAGGGTAAGAGATGACTAAACACTTTGGGTAGAAACCAGACTTCCTAGATTTAGTATAGGGTGTCATGAAATGAAGTTCTTAAAATTATTAACATTTTCTGGACCCACCAAGCCTGATTTTAGTTCTATATTGTGTATGCTTACAATTGTATTTACAATACAGAGGTAAAATCACAGTGAAGACTGATATTTAATAGGGAATGTGATAAGGAAGTGATTATCTTTTAGAGGGCATCCCACTTTGTAGTGGGAATCGCAGGAGGTTGTGAGCTGCCCAATATAAGCCCTCTGAAAGAGCAGCAAACATTTAAGAGCTCAACCTGTCTACGTTCCCAGCAGAGCTAACATTCTCAAGTATATCTGAGTACCTTGTGCATAGTATAGACTATGGAATTAATAGACTGTAGCCAAATAATAACGTACATTAAGTAAATAAATGTAACACACAAGTGAATACACACACATGAGTGGAAAAGATAACTAGTGGCTCATACTTGTAATTCCAACAGGAGGCAGGAGGGTTTGTGGGTTGGAGGCCAAGTTGGTCAATGGGGTGTTTGAATGAGAATGGACCCTATAGGCTACTATCTTTGAATACTTGGTTGCCATTTGTTGGAAATTTGTTTGGAAAGGATTTGGAGGTGTGGTCTTCTTGGAGTAAGAGTGTCACTGGGGGTGAAATTTGAGATTTAAACTCACACCATGCCCAACATGCTCTCAGCAGCTGTTCCAGCTGCCTGTTGTTTACTTCCTGTGCTCTGCCATTGTGGGTTATGACTCTTGAACTATAAGCCCTAAATAAACTCCTCCTTCTATAGTTGCCTGGTCATGTTGTTTTATCACAGCAACAGAAAAGTACTTAGTAAAGTAGATATGCAGAGTTCTATGAAAACCTGGGCTCAAGTATGAGGCCTCAGCTCAAGAAACAAGTGCATACCTCTCACAGATTTGCACACAAGAATATAATTAAAAATAAGTCTTAAAATTCACAAAACTAAAAGACATGCCTGATCTATAGAAATGATTAATAAGGAAGAGAATTAGACAGATTAAACTTTGAGAGCAAAGAATATGAAGCAATAGTTTTAAAACAGTTGAAGAAAGAAAACAAGAGGCAAGGATTTCATATTCAGCAAAAGTGAGTTTCAAGCATAAGGTTACAAATTGTAACCAATTGGGAGAACTCAAGAAATACTACTCTCAAGATCTTTTCCAAGGAAAGCACATAAGCTTTAGAATGTCAAATAAACAGAACAAAAATCAGAATAGCAATGATGTCAGGTTTGGTGACTGGCACAAACCTAGAGTCGTAGTTTTTTTTGGGCTGAGGCAGGAGGATTTCAAGGCCTGCCTGGTCTATAGTGTGAGTTCATGGTCAACATAGGCAAACTAGTGAGAGCCTAACTAAAAAAGCAAATAGAGAATTCTGGATGTAGCACAGTGGCGGAGGATCTGGGGAAAGAGCTAATACTTGCTGTATGTTCGGGACCCTTCCTGAACTTGTCTTATTCATCTCTTCACTTAGTTCTTCCTGAATTGGGTCCTCCATAATAAAACTGTTGTGGTAGGAAACTGCTTTCCTGCCTCTTTGAGATATCCTGGCAAATTCTTCAAAGTGAGGGGGATCTCAGGAATCTTTAAATTTGTTGCCAATTTAGTCAGAAATGTAGCTCACTGGGGACCTCCAAAGTTAAGCTGGAATCTTCAGATGGGGCAGTAGTATGGAGGATAGAGCTTTAAACATGTTGTTTATTGTCATGGTCATGATAAAACACCATGACCAAGGCACCTTATAAGAAAAGCACTTAATTTGATATCTCACAGTTCCAGAAGGTTAGAGTCTATGACCTCACTGTGAGGGAGCAGGATGGCAAGAGATTATGGCTCTGGAGAGGTAGATGAGAATTACATTCAGATCCACAAGTACCAGGCACACACACACACACACACACACACACACACACACACACAGAGAGAGAGAGAGAGAGAGAGAGAGAGAGAGAGAGAGAGAGAGAGAGA
>NW_026068146.1:1946397-1952849 GCF_014885135.2 Alexandromys fortis | reverse complement strand
CTCTCTCTCTCTCTCTCTCTCTCTCTCTCTCTCTCTCTCTCTCTCTCTCTCCCCTCCCCCTCACACACACACACAATTTTTTAAAAATTAAGAGCAAACACAAAACCAAAATACCATTTGCATAACAAAGAATAATCATAACATCTTAGATACTTTAAAAAACAAGTGTTTTTAAAATTTGAGAAAGTTTAAAATCTTCCAAAAAAGGAAGAGCAAATTCATGCATCCTTTAAATGCTTAGTAATCCTTACTACTTATTAGATAGTGAAGCCTGAGAGTCAGATGATCAAGTAATTAAAGTAGGTGTAAAACAGCATAGCTGTATAACGCACAGAGAACAGAACCACAGTCAAAGCTGACTTCATGGTGAAGCGTGGAAAAAGAGGAGGACTTTTCCCAAACAGAGCTGAGAGGGTTAGGACAAGGACAGGGAGACTGGCATATGAGATGGAGGGCCAGAAAATGGGATAGTGATTCTTTTTCATATTCATGCAATGTTTTAATAAAATAAACACAGAAGAAATAAATGAGTCTTTAAAGTTTATGCCCGAAAGAAATGACCATTTTTTAATCTCTTCCATTATTTTTATTATATTATAGAAATGAATTGGTTAGGAAGGGCAGAAAATTAGTCTTAATTCAGTTTAATTTTCATAACAGCAACTAATATTTTGGAAATAAAGTGACATTTTTTACCATTCTAATGAATTATATTTGATGGCTATGCTTTATAAGCGGTTGATAATCAAACATTCAAATGACCTCACAAGAGGAACAAGGAATGTAGCTTTGACTGAGCTCTTGCCTAGGACGCTCCAGGCGTTGGCTCTGATCTCCAGCATTGCAAAACCAAAACCAAAGGAAACCAGAAACAGGCATTCTATTTGCATTTGCAGCTCAAGAGTGAAAATACATACAGTCCTTTGGAGAGGACTCTGGTACTGTCAAGAAAGCAATGCATGTGCTCTTATTTGATTCATCATTCTCATTTCTAGAAACTTTCCCTGAAGAAATACCTTTTATAGTACTTCTACTAATATAGACACACACAGTTATTTAGTGAAAGACTTTTTTTTTCCTGTAAAATTCTGGGAATACCTTAACTGCTCACATATAAGAAAGCGACTCGATCAACTAAAGTATGTTCACACAATGGGGAGCCATTAGACTTTTTTTAAAAAAAGAGAGAGACTTAATGGAAGGATCTTCAGGACCATCTTGAAAAAAACTAAGTATAAAGAGAATGTATAGTGTGTAGCCTTCCGTGAAAACATGAATAGGAGCTGGAAATTACTGAGATCAAGAAACAAGTTTAGAGTTGGAAATGTAGCTTAGTAGATAGAATTCGTGTCCAGTAGCACGAAGACCTAGGGTCAGTTCCCTGCACCACCAAACCGGTGGGTAGATTCAGAAGAGTAGTGAGTTCAAGGTTGTCGTCAGCTATATGGTAAATCTGAGGCAAACAATCAAGACAACGCATGTGTGAACTCTGGAAGAATGTGGAAGGAGGTAGGTGAGGGGTGATGGGTATGAGTCTTCAGAATAAACGTTTGCACTCATGATGTTCAGAACCATAGACAAGGCTTACACACTAAAATCTAATGTAGTTAGGAATAAAAAAGAAGCCATCTAAGTAGCCAAAATATTATTTTGACAATACATTCCAAGACTAAAGCAAACAACACCAATAAGAAAAAAAAACAAACAAAAGCGAAAATTATAGGCTGTCTTTATGTCTGAAAGCCACTTATGGGTGAGTACATCTTTCTGGGTCTGGGTTACCTCACTCAATATGATGTTTAATAGATCCATGCATTTGTCTGAAAATTTCAAGATGTCATTTTTTTTACTACTGCATAGTACTCCATTGTGTAAATGAACCATGTTTTCCTTATCCATTCTTCGGTCAAGGGGCATTTAGGTTATTTCCAGGTCCTGGCTTTGACAAAAATGATGCTATGAACATAGCTGAGCACATGTCCCTATGGTACAATTGATCATCCTTTGGCTATATACCCAAAAGTGATATTATTGGGTCTTGAGGTAGTTTGTTTCCTAATTTTCTGAGAAATGGCCATGTTGATATCCAAAGGGGCTATACCAGCTTGCATTCTGACCAGCAATGCAGAAGTGTTCCCTTTTCCCCACAACCTCTTCAGAATAAGTTGTCATCAGTGTTTTTGATCTTGGCCCTTCTTATAGGTGTAAGATGGGATCTCAGAGTTGTTTTGATTTGCATTTCTCTGATGGCTCAGGATGTTGAACATTTCCTCAAGTGTCTTTCAGCATTCTTAGATTTCTTTGTTGAGAGTTCTCTGTTTAGGTCTGTACTCCACTTTTTTTTTATTGGATTATTTGATCTTTTTATGACCAATTTCTTGAGTTCTTTGTATAATTTGGAGATCAGCCCACTTTCTGATGTGGGGTTGATTGGTGTGGGACAGTGGTATGTATTCTGTGTGATTTTTTTTTTTTTTTTTGGGAATTAATGACTGCAGGAACCGGGCAGGACAGAAAACCCCAGACAACAGTTGATGAAGATCTTTTCCCCATTCTGTAGGCTGCCATTTTGTCTTGTTGACCATACCTTTTGCTTTACAGATGCCTTTCAGTTTCAGGAGGTCCCATTTATTAGCTGTTTCTCTCAGTGTCTATGCTACTGGGGTTATATTTAGGAAGTGGTCTCCTGTGCCAATGCGTTCAAGTGTACTTCCTACTTTCTCTTCTATAAGGTTCAGTGTGGCTGGCTTTATGTTGAGGTCTTTGATCCATTTGGACTTGAGTTTTGTGCACGGTGATAGATAATAGATATAGATATAGAAAATAGATATAGATCTATTTTCATTCTTCTACATGTTGATATTCAGCTATGCCAGCACCATTTGTTAAATGTTTTCTTTTTCCATTTGATATTTTTTGCATCTTTATCAAATATCAGGTTTGAAGATATGTGTAGACTAATATTCAGGTCTTCTATCTTCTTTCGTTTATCCTCCTGTCTGTTTTTATGCCAATACCAGGCTGTTTTCAGTACAGTAGCTTTGTAGTAGAGTTTGAAGTCAGGGATTGTGATGCCTCTAGAAGTTCTTTTATTGTGAAGGATTGTCTTGGCTATCCTGGTTTTTTTTTTTTTTTTTTTGCTTTTCCATATAAAGTTGAGTACCGTTCTTTTGAGGTCTGTGAAGAATTTTGCTGGGATTTTTATGGGCATTGCATTGAATCTATAGCTTGCTTTTAGTAAGATTGCCATTTTTACTATGCTAATTCTGCCTACCCAAGAGCATGGGATATCCTTCCACTTTCTGCTGTCTTCTTCAATTTTTTTTCTTCAAAGACTTAAAGTTCTTGTCATACAAGTTTTCCACTTGCTGGTTAGAGTTACTCTGAGATATTTTATGCTATTTGTGGTTATTGTGAAGGGTGATGTTTCTCTTATTTCTTTCTCAGCCCATTTATTATCTGTGTATGAGGCTACTGATTTTTTAAAATTAATCTTGTATCCTGCTACATTACTGAAGGTGTTTAAAGTTGTAGAAGTTCCTTGGTAGAATTTTTGGGATTGCTTATGTAAACTAACAGTAAGTAGTGGCAGTTTGACTTTTTTTCCCAATTTGTATCCCCTTGATCTCCTTTTGGTGTCTTATTGCTCTAGCTAGGACCTCAAGCACTATATTGACTAGATATGGAGAGTGGACAACCTTGTCTTGTTCCTGATTTCAGTGGGATTGCTGGGAGTTTCTCTCCATTTAGTTTGATGTTGGCTGTTGGCTTGCTGTATATTGCCTTTATTATGTTTAGGCATGTTCCTTGTATCCCAGCTCTCTCCAAGACCTTTATCATGAAGGGATGTTGTATTTTGTTGAAGGCTTTGTCAGCATCTAATGAAATGTTCATGTGGTCTTTTTTTCCCGTTTGTTTATATAGTGGATTACATTGACAATTTTTCATATGTTGAACCATCCCTGCATCTCTGGGATGAAGCCAACTTGATCATGGTGGATGATTTTTCTGATGTGTTCTTGGATTTGGTTTGCCAGTATTTTACTGAGTATTTTTGCATCCATGTTCATAAGTGAAATTGGTCTGTAATTCTCTTTCTTAGTAAAGTCTTTATGTGGCTTGGGTATCAGGATAATTGTAGCCTCATAAAAAGAATTTGGTAATATTCCTTCTGTTTCTATTGTGTGGAGCAATTTGAGGAGTTATTGGTATTAGTTCTTCTTTTCTGTGCTTTTGAATTGGACTTCTCCTGCTTCTATACCTATTATTCTTAGATTTGGTCTTTTCATGGTGTCCCATATTTCCGATATTTTGTGTTAAGCTTGTTAGACGTAATGCTTTCTTTGACCAATGAGTCTATTTCCTCTACTGTATCTTTAGTGCTTGAGATTCTCTCTTCCATCTCTTGTATTATGCTCTTTATGCGTGCATTTGTGGTTCCTGATCTTTTTTATTCACAGTTTCCATTTCTATACTTGCCCTGGTTTATATGTTATTGTTTCTATTTCGGTTTTCAAGTCTTTAAATGTTTCTTTCACCTGTTTGATAGCCTTTTCTTGGTTTTCTTTAAGAGATTTGTTGATTTCTTTAAATTTTTTCTTCGTCTTTTCCTCCATTTCTTTGAGGGAATTTTTCATTTCCTCTTTAAGGGCCTCAAGTATTCTCCTGAAGTCATTTTTAGGTCATTTTCTTCTGCTTCATCAAGATTTGGTTGTTCAAGTCTTGCTGTTGTAGGTCCACTAGTTTTTATTAGTGTCTTGTTGCTCTTTGTGGTGTTGAGTGTGTTCTTACCCTGTCTACCCATCTTTTCTTCTGATTGGTGTAGTTGGGGCTGTCTGTGTCTCTGGTGATCAATCTTCCAGGGGTCAGTGGATCCAAGGCTCCGATGGTTGCTCCTCGTGGTGTAGGCAGGGCTATGCTTCCAGTCACTCTGGAGGTCACTCAGTGTTCCTAGAAGTTGCTCAGCGCTCCCTGGGGTGAAAGGGTGGGGGCGTTGTTGTTATGGGGGTTATCCAGGCCTGCTCTCACTGAGGTTGCTGCCATGGGTCTGCTCCAGCAGAGGTTGCTGTCTTATGCCTGCTCTGGCGGAAGTCACTGGCTCAGGGCTGCTACCTCAGAAGTCATTGGTTCACACCACCCAGTGCTTCAGAGGTCTCTGGCTTGGTCCTGCTCCCTTCTTGTACCTGCTCCTGTGGAGGTCGCTGCCTCAGGCCTGCTTTGGTGGAGGCTGCTTGCTCAGACCTGCTAACTCAGTGGTCACTGATTTATGACCGGTCCCGCAAAGGCTGGGGCCTGCTCCCTCAGCGATGTGATGCCCTTTCTTAAAGCTATCATTAGGTTTAGAAGATATGGCTCAAACACCTAAAGACAATTCTACTTTTTTCAAAATGTTCTGATGTATCAAATAATACTTGTCTTCTTGGTCATTTCAGCCTCATTAGTACCCAAATATAACTAGCAACTTCTCAGTAACTGAATAACCACACCAACAAACTGAGGCATTTTCTTCCCTGTTTTGTAATTCATTTATTGCTAAACCACTCAGAGGGAGGAAGGGAGAGGGAGAGGGAGAGGGGGAGGAGGAGAGAGAGAGGGAGAGGGAGAGGGAGCAAGAGCAAGCGGTTTGGCTGGGTGCTGTGCACCTTTAATACTAGCGCCTTGGATGCTGAGTCTGGAGTAGCTCCAGTTCAAGGCCAGCTAGGCTATGGAGTGAAAACCTGTCTTAACAACAAGAGTCAAATGACCACATAGGAAAGAAGTAATCTTGGCTTTCCTGCTCTATACTTTATGAAGTTAAAAGGTTTAACACAGATTTTCTGTAAAGAAGTGGTAATGCAGGAAAATTACCAGAGAAGGATTGATGGAATATCTTTATAAAATGAAATCATCTGTCAGAGTCAAAAAGAGGAAGGTTAATAAGCAATGTGTTATTCTTAATACATATGAAACAATTCGACAGAGCTCTTCTGCCCAATTTCAAGCTGTATTTTCTATCTCAACTATCTTATGGCACACTGTATGGGTGATGTGATGCTTTACTGTGGAATGGAGTGGTAACTCTTGACAGAGTAGTCATTATCAGGAGATAATTGACCTTATTTGAGAGCTAAGCATCCCGAGGCAAAGTTGAGTGTACTTAATGCTGGCAGGTTAATTATCTAGTGATTAGGGAACCTTGAAAGGTATTACTCTTAAGAGCCATTTTCAAAATGACTCTATTCAAAAACTTATTAATTTAATAATAATGAAAAACAAGAACAATCAAGTTCTTTAATCATGAACAAGTAGACAATGACTACAAAGCAGTTACCATGAGCTGGCATCAGTAGATACAATTTATAATTATCTACGTGTAGAATGCCCTCCTTTATTAAGTTGACTGCATGTGAACTTAGTAAAGAAATGATAGTGCTAAGGAAACTGTTTAAACGAAGATATAAAAATAAATTTAA
>NW_026068146.1:1928106-1946289 GCF_014885135.2 Alexandromys fortis | reverse complement strand
ACTTTGCTTATTTAATTATTTATTAATTTCTACATTTTTTTATTTTGCTTATTTTTTAAGGCAGGGTTTTGGTCTACAGCATAAGATGACCCTGAGCTCATGGCAATCCTCCTGTCTCAGTCTCATGAGACATCACAGTGCCTTACTAAATATTTTTAATTGAGAAACATGTCTCTGTGCATTTTTGAATCTCAGCGAAAAGGGTTCAGGACAGACAAGTGTGGACTACTTGCCTAAAACACATAAGACACTGTCTGACCCATTGTAAAAACCTAGTGGGAAGTGTCTTGGGGAAGACCCAGAGAAAGAGAAAGATTATTCAATTTTAGAAAACAATGAACTTCTAAGACATACTACAACACGGAAAACTTGGAAAACATTATGAGAAATAAGACAGAGATGTCAGATAATTATTAAATGAAGCTAATTGTATGAGGTACTTGGTAAGAACAAACAGGTAAAAAAGTGACTACCATGGGTTGGGAAGACAGAACATGGGTGGAGTTATTACTTCGTTGACTGAGGTTTCTGTTCCACCTGGTCCTGCAGTTGCTCAGTCCCAAAGAAATACACAGAGGTCTACTACATTAATTATAAACTGATTGGCCTATTAGCTCAGGCTTCTTATAACATATATTAGCCCACAATTCCTGTCTGTGTTAGCCATGTGGCTTGATACTTTTTTCAGCAAGGCAGTCACATCTTGCTATCTGGCTTCCTCTGTGGCTGGGTCACGACTGCAGACTAACTCTTTCCCTTCCCAGAATTCTCCTATTCTCATTGCCCTGCCTCTACTTCTTGCCTGGCTACTGGGCAATCAGCATTTATTTAAAACACAAGAGACTGGGTACAGACCATTGTCCCACAGCATTACTCAACACGCAAAGAGCTTCTGCTTGCTGTGAAGGAGAAGTCATGCAAATGGAATGTGTGAAGGGCTGTGCAGCACTGCAGGACACATAAACACCAGTGAACTGCATACTTGAAGATGGCTGGACTATTAGTTTTGTTCCTTCCTGCCTTCTTTCCTGCATCTGTCTTTTCAGAGGGCAGTCATGTAGTCCAGGCTGACCTTGAACTGCTAATCTTGCCTTGACCTCCCAAGTGGCTGGAGTACAGGCCTGTGAGATTTCTGTGGCCAGACAAGCACTCTACCAACTGAGTTGCATTCTGAGGCATTGCTAAGAATTTCTTACTGCAACACAATGAGAAAGTATATCACATCACTTAGTAACTCACTTTATCTACATCAGTGGTTCTCAACCTATGCATCACACCCCTGCCAAACCTCCATCGCCAAAAATATTTACATTATAATTCTTAACAGTAGCAAAATTAGTTATGAAGTAGCAACAAAATAATTTTATGGTTGGGAATCACCACATGAAGTAGCAATGAAATTATTTTATGGCTGGATGTCACTACTGTATTAAAGGGTGGTGTCTAATTTTAAGTCCATTTGTGTTTCTCTACTGATCAGAGATATTGAGTGTCTTTTCATATGTTTATTAACCATTTGAATGTACAGTGCTTGTTGGAGAACTATTTACTTAAGTCCTTTGTTGTGTGTGCCCATGTGTACATATATGTATGCATGTGTGTTTGAAGACAGTCTACCTGTACATAGCCCAGGCTGGCCTCAGCTTCTCATCCTCTGCTTCAACCTCCAGCATGATGACATGTCATCATGCCCAGTTTCTTTAACATTTTTTTATTTTGTTTGTTGGTTCTTTTGTTGTCACTGAGTAATAGATTTGGACAGCAATCCCTTATTAAAGAATTATTAATAAATATTGTCTCCTATTATATGGGTGTCATTTCACATTCCAGTTTTTCATTGAAGCAAAAAACATTTTTTTTATGTTAGTCAAGGTCTCTTTGTAGTCCAAGCTATCCTCCTGCATCTGTATTTTTAGTAATGTGTTACAGGAGTGTTCTGTCATTGTTGGCGATAAAAGTACTGAATTTTTGATAATTCCAATTAATATTTTAAGTTTTGACTGTATTGTACTTTATACACTTCTTTTCTAAAAAGTGAAGACCACTTTGATATCACCAACGTTTTCTATAAACATAGTCATATTGGGGATTATTTTTTTTCTGTTTCCCCGTCTCTTGTCTGCCAAACTTGTAGCACCAATCACTGATTGATGTATTTATACATAACTTTTGTCCTTTAAACTTTCATTTATACATTTGATTGATCATTTATTTATGGTATGTGCATGCCAGGCTGCACACATGGCAATCAGAGGACAACTCTTGGAAGTAGTCAGTTCCTTAGTTCTACCTTGTGAGTTTTGGGCATCACACTCAGGTCGTCAAGTTTGGTGGCAAGCACCTGGACCCATGGGGTCACCCCTCCCCCGCTACTCATTTCCTTTCGTGGACTTAACAATTCAAGCTTACACTAAAGAGTTGTCTTTGTAATCTGAAAAGTTCCATCTTCATTCTCTTCCTAATTAAGGTCTCTGTGACTATCAATCCCCACTTTCAAATCTGACAGCATTCAATTTTCTCAATCTATTCCTTAAGCCTCACTCTTTGGAATCATACTTACCTTTTAGAGAGTGTTTCTAGCTTGTCTTCTTGGAGTCAAGAGCACTTATGTACTGCCAATCTAATTTCCCCAGACTATAAAGGGTGAATGTCAATTTCCCCACAGTGACTCTCAGAATGCTATCCTGGTGACATATTCCTCTATGTTATTTGAAGGGCTAAAACAACACATCTCCTACTCACTTCATTGACCTTTCAGGAAACAACATGAGGGTTGGAGAGTTGGTTCAGTGGTTAACAGCACTGGCCGTTCTTCCAGAAGACCTGAGTTTAATTCCCAGCAACCACATGGCAGCTCACAACCTTCTTTTTAACTCCAAACCCAGGGGATCCAACTTCATCTTCTGGTCTTCACAGGCACCAGGCACACATGATGCATGGTCATACACAGAGGCAAAAATACCCAGACACATAAAATATGAATGAAAAATTTAAAATCTATCATATAAACACAAGAATAAACACACATGCACACACACTACAGTCATGTAAGAAAATGCAGGTTTTAGTCAAATGAGACTCCAGCAGCCATCTCTAAGTCTTCAAGTCTTTCGTCTCTATTTTTTGTCATTGTCTTAATGTTCTTATTAGGACATGAATTGTCACCCACAGGCTCATTTGTTTGGCTCTTTGGTCCTTTGGTGTAGCCTAAAGGAGGAAAGACTGAGCTGGAGGAACTGGGTCTGTAACTTCGTTTACTTTGTTTCTTTTTCTTTTCCTCTTCTTCCTCCTCCTCTTCTTCCTCTTCTCCTTCTTTTTTGTTTGTTTTGTTTTTCAAAACAGGAGAGGCTTCTGTGTAGCTCTGAAGCCTGTCCTGGAACTCGCTCTGTAGATCGGGCTGCCTTCAAACTCACAGAGATTCGCCTGCCTCTGCCTCCTGAGTGCTGGGAATAAAGGTGTGTGTCACCACCACCCAGCTCCTGTTCTGTTTCTTAATCTTGAGATGTGTGGAGTCCTGTTCACCATTCCCACTGCCATAAGCTATGCCACACCTCCCTGCCATGATGGACGTGATCCACAACCCAGCTGAAATATAGCTTCCCTCCCTTAAGTTGTTCCCGGTCTGGTATTTGGTCGCAGCATGAGAAACATAATTAACACAGTTAATGTGTAAAGAAGGGAACATCTTCTTTCGATGGTGCTGGTCTTCACATGCTCACACATTTGACATTCTTTCTACAGATCAGTCCTTCAGTCTTCACGCAGGTGAAATGACAAATTACTTCCAGGTCAGTTTTTAAGTTTCTTTAAGGCAGACTGCACTTAGTTTACTGACATATAAAATCAATTAGTATAACCAAATATTAGAACCAGAGAATTAGAACCAGAACGAATTTGCAGGATGATCACTTTATACAAAAACTTCACTGATATTGCTAACATCACAAGAAAGCTCAGTCAGTGAGCTTTTCTATTGACTCATTCTATTTTATTTTTATGGATTTTTAGCTTCTCTTGACTTTTAATGGGAGAAAATACATCACTGGTTAAAAAAAGAAGCTGCAATACTTACAGTGAAATTCTATTTTAACATTTTCAACTACAATACAAATATTTCCAGAATAATCGTAGTAATAAATTTAATAGAAATTATGGTATCAATATTTACTCATAATTTACTAACTTTATAGGCAGACAGAAGATTTTAAAAGTGAGAAAAGTTTTTTTTAAAGAGAAGTTTGGTTGTGGTAATAGTTACAGGTCACAAATGCATTTGCAGAAGTGTAGGAATCTAGAGTAGGAAGGGTGAATTTTACTATATGTAAATTAAATGCCAAGGATTTAATCTTTTAAGAATTTATTTTTTACTAAGAAGGTATTCTGTAGGAAAATACAGAAAATACAGAGAAGAAAAATCTACATTAGGTGACTCTTGTACAATCGCCAAAGACACTGACCCCAAATTTAGGGTTTTACTTACGCATTCCTAAACATGTACATAGACCAGAAACATTAGATTACTTTTCCATTTTGTGTTTTAGAGACAGGATGTGCTTACCTTTGCCTCATGGATTGGTGCAGGAGAATTGTCTGTATTCTGTCAATCATATTTTAAATAAATGCTGATTGGCCAGGCAGGAAGTATAGGTGGGTCAACCAGACAGAAAGAGAGGCGGGGCGATGAGAACAGGAGAATGCTAGGAAGGAGGAAGCCAGCTCCTCCCACTCCTGCTCAGACTCCTAAGAAGCAACACGTGATCTGCCCTGCCTTGAAAGGTACTGAGCCACATGGCTAACATAGATCAGAATAATGGGTTAATATAAGCTATAAGAGCTAATAAGAAGCCTGAGCTAATGGGCCAATCAGTTTATAACCTATGTAGACCTCTGTGTGATTTTCTTTGGTGCTTGCCAGCTGTAGAGTACCAGATGGGACAGATACCCCAACAAGCCGGCCCTTTATGTTACAATGGATTTTGGGATGAAAAGCATGCACTACCACACCTGGCTCTAGTTCGTTCATTCATTTATTCATTCATTCATGCAACTCACCGTCTCATTTCCAAAGAGGATGTCAACATAAGGCATGACGTCCATCAAGGATCCCTTGAAGAACTGGCTAATAAACGGTGCAGACAAATTCAGAGTGAAGACCTTGTTGTTCTCAGCAGCATAGCGAGCCACTTTCAATACTGACTCTGGGGACACTGTAAGAAAAAAGCCCTGGGCAAAGAAAAAAAGAAGAGAAAATTAGAACTGATACCTCCACAGAGTTAGTCTAGGTGTGAATAAAAGGAATCTATAGAAAATGTCAATGCCCGTACAAATTTAAAGTCCCAGGCAGAAAATGGCTGTATTTAACAAGAAAAAAAAATCATCACGTCAGTGTTACATGCTTCATATACGCTGTTACTATAGAGAAGAAACACTACTTATTTCATATTATATTATATATGTGCACTCCCAAAGAATTCTTGAAACCTGTGAAAGAAAAATACTCTAGCAGTATATTTGAATTTGAGAAATATAAATGGAGTCAGATCAAATCCTTCTAGCTTCTTATAAACTGCCACATCCTGTCAGCGATTTAAAAATAATGTTTATGTTGAACATAGCTTACTTACTATCTTTCATTTTATTTTATAGCCTCGAGAAAGTGCTCCCTGTGTCAGCTAAGGCTGGCCTGGAGAGCTCCAGGGGTCTGGAGATTACACACAGGTGACATAGTGCCTAGATTGTTTTAATACTAATTTTTAGTTAGAATTTTCAAATAATAAGAAAATAATCCAAGACTACATGAGAAAATTATTTTAATTAGCTTCATTTCAGGAAAGTTACATTTTAAAATACTGCTTATCTATCTTTCATAATAAAAATCTTCTTAGCTTATATTAATGCCTTCTAGAAGAAAAAAGGCAAAGATATAGTTAAACTTGAAGGAAGTGGTAAGGAAAGAAGAGGTGAGCAAAGAGAAGGTGAGGCACAATGACAGTAGATGGACCTGTGTCACTGCAGAGTTAACAGCAGCATGCGAGGGAAGGAGGACGGAATGCGGGCAGTGAGCTTCCCTCACTGATGGAGAAAAGTGCAAGAAAGGTAAACTGGATAGCAATAGTTTATCAACAGCAAATAATGCCTGCATTTGGCTATGGAAAGGGAGGCCACATAGGAGTTCTGAGTATGGGGCCCATAGAATGTTTAATATGTAAAAGGCAGAGTAGAATTCAAAGATGAAATTTACACAATTTAAAAAATATCTGGTCTTATTCTTCAGTTGTGGCCATACTACTCAACATCTGTATAAAAATGTTCAACTCATGAGTAATGTGTTAGAAGAAGGCTATGGTTCTAATTACCAAAGAGGATGATAATATGGACCAATAAGAGAACAGATGACAGAAAGACAGAAAAGGAGAGAACAAAGGAAAGTTATCCAGGAGAAGATGGCAGAGAAATATGACCAGGAATTTCAAGAAGGTGCTTATGTGCTCAGGATCACAGAGACAGAGGCCCTGAGCAGACAGATCCACTGACTAGAAAGACACTTATTCTGAGAGTAATCTGCAGAGTGCTGGAAGGACTGGGGGAATTAGGTGAAGGAATACCAATCAATCATCTCAAGTTTACTGATTGGTTCTGCTGTACCAGGCATTAGACTAAAACTTTACAAATTGGCAATTATTACAAAATCTATGGAGTACACACTCCTTATTGCTCTCATTTTAGAGATAATTCTGGAATCAAAATAGAGAAATATCTTTCAGGTTTTATAGCTTCTATGTAATGAAGCTAGATAAAAATTATTCCTAATAGAATACCCCAGAGCTTAGGGAAAAAGGTTTTCTTTTATGAAAGAGTGGGGATGAGAGGATGTTCTTTTTGGTCTGTTTATTTGAAAAAGGTCTGCAATGCAGCTCAAGCTGGCCTGGAACTTCGGAGCCCTGTAGTCTCCCCTTCTCAAAGGCTGGATAACAGGCATGAGTTACCATATCTAGCTTCAGAGGACAGTAATTAAGAATAGTTGTATTCTGAGCATTTCTGCTTTCTTTCTTTATTTTTTTTTTTTTGCAAAACACCAAATCTATATTTACATTCACAAACAATATCATAACTTTAAGCTGAAATATAACATAAATAAAGCATCTTTATGGTCAGACAACTTAAATATCAACAATTAAAATAAATCAAACTGAAACGAAATAAATACATTAACAAAAATCCAACAAAGTGCACCTCTATCATATGTACTGTTGTCTGAAAGGAAAGACACAGGTATAGTGATATTTATAGTGATATTCAATTTGTTTTTAATAAATAAAGCTTGCCTGAAGATCAGAGTGCAGAGCCAAGCCATTAGAGGCCAGGGAGTGGTGGCACACACCTTTAACCCCAGGACTCAAGGCCACCCTGGGCTACACTATATTTAATCTGTCTAAAAAGAGAAATAGAACTCTTTAGCCCCAGCACTAGGGAGTGGAGACAGCAGTGATATGGCTGGGCAGAGAGAGGTATATAGGTAGACAGGAGGAGATAAGAGCTCACTTCAGTCTGAGTTTTGGTGGAGAGCATTGCAGTCTGCAGTCACGCTGAGGACAGGATCGCCCCTTTGTTTGTCTGAGCCTTGGTAGAGGTAAGAACTCTCTAGTGGCTTGGCTGCTGTGTTTTTCTGATCTTCAGCTTCAGTCCCAATATCTGACTCTGGGTTTTTATCTGTGCTACATGTGGTGCCAACTTTTGGGGCAAGAATTCACAAAAATGCTGTTTGCCTGTGGCTTTGCAGCCACCAGCATAGCTGCACGGCTAAGAAAAACATACATAGATTCACCTGGAAAGGGGAAATAGACAAGATCGCCTGACAAAATTGGGAGCATGGGAGTGGGGGAGCGAAGGGAGGGTAGAAGGGGAAGAGGAGAGGGAAAACAGAGGGGGAAGGAGAATTCGAGGGACTAGGATAGTGGAGATGGAGAAAGGACAGAGATGAGAACAAGAAAGAGATATTTTGATTGAGGGAGCCATTTTGGGGCTAGCAAGAAACCTGGCTCTAGAAATTCCCAGGAATCCAGAGGAATGACCCCAGCTAAGACCTTAAGGAAGAGGAGAGGGTGCCTGAACTGGCCTTGCCCGGTAGTCAGATTGATGACTATCTTAAATATCACCATAGAACCTTCATTCAGCAACTGATGGAAACAGAATGCAGAGACACACAGAGGAACACTGGGCTGAGTTCCCAAAGTCCAGTTGAAGAGTGGGAGGAATGAGAATACAAGCAAAGAGGTCAAGACCATGATGGGGACACGCACTGAAACAGTCCACCTGAGCTAATGGAGTGTTTTCTGCAGCATCGTCTCTGTGGCAGGGTGCACGGACTTGCTGCTTTAGTCTTTTATTTAAGGAGAAGAGTTTCAAGCTCCCCATCTTACTTTTCTCTAAGCTGTTATTAGCATGAAATAGAAACCTCCCAGAGTTAACATTCTGCCAGCTGTGGATTACCCAGCCACCACAGGATGGTCTATATAAAGAGCAACCTGGTCAAATAATTAGGCTTCTCACCAACTTCAGACTGAAAATTTGATCTGTACTCCAATACATATGATTGTAATTTAAGTCACAGAACAGTATGCCTCTAGAGTCTAAATTTGGCTTGATTCCAAACTAATGTATGTTGTGTTTTACTTTAAAATATAATAGTATTGTAACATGGATACATATTTGATTTTTGTTAATTTTATAAAGAAAAGGCAAAAGATTAGCTTCTAAATAAGTAGGAAATGTACAATTTAATTCTATTTAAAAATTTTCTCTTACTTTGTAAAATAAATATTGAGAATTTAAAAACGTTGGGATTTGTGTTCTGTTAGATTGCAAAGACTGTTACAATGCATGCCAACCATAACTTTTCTCCCCAGATTTATAACCTTTGCCAAGGCACGTGTTCCAGCCTACAGCATGACACAGAATAAAAACAGTACTGCCACAAAAAGAACTGTTTGGTTCACATCAGGTTTGTAATAAAAATAAGCCGAAAGTCTATATGTCTATGCTTTAGAAAAACATTCCATATATCTGGCAAAGTCTTAGGGTTTTGTAGTTAATGATGTCTGTTTACAGTTAGCTCTACATGTCTCTCCCTGCAAATAACCCAAAACACGGTATCTTCTCTTACAGTTTGAAAAAGCACTAATCAGGACTGAAGATGACAGGCTATCTTTATTCATTACAATGGAAAACAAACCAAACACCAGGAAGATAGGAGTGAAAGACTAGGTAAAACCAAAGATCATTTTAGCAAAGCTTGTCTTCATGACTGGGAATCTTAACCACTCTCAGGCATTTGGTAGAGTATCTGAAATACAGTAAAAATGAGAACTAGATGAAGAGAAAGGAAAACAATTTTTTCTCTTTACTAGTGTTTAATTCAGAGTCACTATTTGAGGTCCTTTAGAAATGATTTTTACCTAAGAATGTAAGCTTTTAATTAGGTGTTTGAGGTATGAAATGTGTATGCGTACACAGACAACTAATTAAGTATAAGTTTTTATTGATTGAAAAGAAAACGAAGCTGGGCAGTGGTGGTGCACATCTTAAATCCCAGCACTCGGGAGGCAGAGGCAGGCGGATCTCTGAATTCTAGGCCAGCCTGGTCTACAAGGGCTAGTTCCAGGATAGGGTTCAAAGCTACAGAAACCCCATCTCAAAAACCACAAAAACAAAACAAAAAAACAAAACCAACCAAACAAAAACAAAGAAAGAAAAGAAAACAGAAGGCTTTCACTGTAACTTTGGAGCCCATCATGGAACCGGCTGGGCTTGTAGACCTGGCTGGCTACGAACTCACAGAGATCTGCCTGCCTCTGCCTCCCAAGTGCTGGGATTAAAGGCATGCGCCACCGCTTGTTTAGTCTCAGCCCCACCTTTCACCATCTTAAACATTGAGTATTGTTTCTTTAATTGTTGGAGAAGAGCCTGTGTCGGTATAGGACTTTACTATGAATTCTTTTGGGGAGACAAGCTGCAGACTGGCCTAAAAGTGATCATGTAACCTAGGGCAGCCTCAAACTCCCAGTGCTCCATGCCCAGCTAGTTTTCAGATTCTTTACAAAGTTTATGAATCTGAGTCACCTGTGTTTCCAGTCTTCTGTTTGTTTCCCCTTCTCCTGGGATTAGGACAAAATAAATGAGGATTTTAATATTTCTAAAGCAAATTTTTTTTTAGTTCTTAAGTTAGAAATAATTTCACATTTCAAAAGTATGGTATTTTCTTTTGTTACAGATTTTCTACGTGTTTTTAAAACTTTTAATCAATGTAGAATTCATATGGCTATGTAATTGTCGGCAATGGGGGTAAGGGAACCCTAAGTTCTTACCATTCAGCCAAATTCAGTGCTTGCAAGCTCTTTCTGTGTAAGCTGCAAAAAGATGATGACCCACTCAACTACCTCCACACACATTTTATGCCTGACAGTATAAAATAGTACTGTCTGTTTCTGCCCTGTTTAGGGTGCACTGATTAAGGTGTTTTATGTTAACATAAACAAAGGCCTCCTTCCCACCTGTTTGTAGTACCCACCATTTAAAGACATGGTCATTCCCTGTATGTCTATACTTCGTCACTGAAAAGGCCTCACTTAGCCAAGGCTGGCTTGAACTTTCTGTGAAGCAAATAGTGAATTTGTGCTCCTAAGCCTCCTGCTTCAGCCTCCTGAGTGCTGGGACTGCAGACATGAGAAACTACATTACATCAATGGTAAAATAAAGGAATGATGATGGGGCTGGAGAGGTGGCTCAGAGGTTTCTCAAGAGCCCTGGGACAATTCCCAGTGCTCACATCGTAGCTCACAAACGTCAGCAGCTCCAGTTCCAGGAGAGCTGATGCTTCATGGGCACCAGGCAGGCACGTGGTTGCACTAACACGCATGTGAGCAAAGTAAACACAATGTAAAAGTAAACCTTTTCTTTTTATTTAAAAAAAGAAATGACGAGAAGGGAGTGCACGAAGAGTAGAAATGGTGAAACTAGGTATGGAGATTTACATACTGCTAATAATTTATTTTAAAAACTGGAGATAATTATGCTTGAGATTAAAAACATTAAAAGTAGAATTATTTTGTTCTAGTGAAATAAATACTTATACAATCAGAAGATATGTATAAATACTGAGAATATTAATTCAATTAATAAGACTTAAGAGCAGATAAATAGCTAAGGGTATGTCTATATTTCTTCTTGCTTAAGGCTCAAAAACAGGAAATGCTAAATTTGTGATTAGCGGCGTTAGTAAATATATGCCACTATTTACAGAAACAGAAGGGAACAAAAAAAAATGTATGCTTAAAAAAAGAAAAGAGAAAAGAACAGAGTCACGGGAAGCCTGGACTAGCAGTACAGAGGGAAGAACTCAGAGGGCAGATGCCTGTCTCAAGATGTGCCGCTGTTGTCTGCTTTAAAGAATACAGTGAGCCTGTTTTCAGTGCCATAGTGATATCAGCTGGAGGACACAGTTGTGAGAACGAGTAAGTTAGAAGTAAAAAATAATACATATAACACCCAGATAACATGTTTTCTTTGTTTTGTAAATCTCCCAGAGAGTGTAAAATACATTTCCTCTAGGGGTGGGAGAGATTAAGTACAAATTACAACAAACCATAGTTCATTGCTGCTGTAAAGAGAATATTGGCTTTGACAACCATTAAGATAATGTATAAACAGGATGGATGGTGGTAGCCTTTAATCCCAGCACTCGGGAGGCAGAGATAGGCAGATTTCTGTGAGTTCGAAGCCAGCCTGGTCTACAAGAGTTAGTTCCAGGACAGCTAGGACTGTTACACAGAAAAAAACCTTTATAATTATGATATTATGATATGCAATATTTCATATGAATGACAGCGACAGAACTGCTAAAAGAAAGTTACAACAAACACACTAGCGAATGCTGTGACATTTGCCAGAAGAGAATAATTGCCCTCTGTCTTTCCACCTGTGCAGCCTGTAGAAAGCACAAATGCCACCACTTATTCCTCATATATCTAAATCTTTTCAAGGACTGAAATATCAGCAACTTTAAGTATACCATGTCTACCACGAATGAAGTCAATTTTCTTTTACCATATGTAAGTCCCTCAAATACAAACACATGAACAACCAACCAACCAACACAAACAAAGACATAAAGTGAGAGGCAGAAAGAAATATGGATTTTAGGAGGTTAACATATGTGAATATTTACCTTTGTTTTGCTGAAAGTAAGAGAGTATGAGATATCCTAGAAGTCTGTTTGGGGGAAAATGCAAGGAGAATGCACAGCAAATGGAAACACACTTTGAAGTTGTAGGTATAATGTAGACACACACACACACACACACACACACACACACACACATGAAACAAGGCTACAGAGACTGGGGGGATGGCTCAGTACTGAAGAGTGTGTGCTGCTCTCGCAGTGGACATGAGTTCATTTCACAGCACCTACACTGGGCAGCTTACATGGACCTGTAACATGAGTTCCAGGGGATTGAATTACTAGTCTCTGCAGGCACCTGAACTTATGTGCACACAAACATACACATACATTTTAATTAAAATTTTTAAATAAAAAATCAACACCAGTCAAACAGTTTTCAGGAATACACATAAATGAAAGATAGCTATCAACAAACACATTAGTGTCTGTGGTCTTGAAGTCAGCATTAGGGATCAGGAACGATCTGAAAAAGTAACATAAATAGAGCTGTAATCAGGTCAAGTGATTACATGAGACCTGAGGAGACGGCTAAGTCAATTCCCTGCAATTTAAACAGATGGCACCTCTCCCTCCTTTCCTTCCTTCTCATTCACTGAGCTTGGAGTTTTTGGTGCAAGCACCCTCCAGACTTCCTAATATACTTATTTTTAAGTTTTAAAAACTGTGTCTTTTTTAACTATGGGGCTTTGGGCAGTTTAACATGTCATCTTTAGGTTGTTCTCATCTTTAGGTTGGAATGATAAAACTCCAAGACTCCAAGAATTAAATTAGAAATGTAACACAGTGCAGGACGTTGGAGTATGAATTTAAGCATATTTACATTGTATTAATATATTACCATAGAAATGCAAAGTATTAAAAGGTGCCCCTCCCTTAGGAATGACAAGTTCTTTTTACAGCCTTTAGTTAATGCTAAACAAAAATGTGCTCTTTAACTTAGATCCTTTGAAATATAAATACATAAAACAAAATCCATCGTTCCCATCCCAAAAGCTCTCCATGCCTCTCCCCTCTCCTTGATTCAATCATCCCATGTCCTGCTGACAGATTAATCGCCCTAATCATTCTTCTTTTCCTAGTAAATTAAATCCAAATGCCTCACACCCAGCACTCAAGCCTCCACAACAGCACTCTAGCGCACACAGCAAACCAGCTGTAACCTCCATGTTTCCACAACATATGTCCAGACTTCAATCATACAAAATGATTTGTCTCTCCTAAAATAAATCTTTTGAGCCCTTCCACTGTTCCATTTGAAATGTCCATTACCCAGACCTGTTAGAACTGTACCACCACTGCCAGGACAGTATAAATAAAAAATCAACTTTCGTGCACCCCAAAGGGATCTACTCATTCCTCTTTGAACTTCCAAAATAGGCAATATGAGTTGGATAACTGGTTTTACTGACTTATTAACATAAGGAACTCCATTTGTTCCCCCACCCTGAGAAGCTAGGGCATCATCTGTGTCCTGTAGCACAAAGTGCAGTGTAACCGAGTTTTTTGAGACTTAACATGAATTCCTCTGTAACCGAAGTGCTATTTTGAAAACAATGAAAATTTAAGACTGATGTATTCTTAAGTGCTTAAGAAGAGTATATTCATTTTCGAGCTAGGCAACTCTTTCTAGTGCATAGTATCTGAAACTTGCTCCGTTCACAGAGCCTTTACAGTTTGTTATTTTTTCATGGTGTCGTAGCAAATGCCTAACAGTTCTGTTTTGTAGCAAATAGGTCCAAACAACTTAATAAGTACCATCTTTACAATTTGATGTAAGTTTTAGAAAAAAATACATACTAATTAAAAAAGAAGTAAAATTATTCCAAGTCCCTGCAGTATATGCAAATGGGATATGTGAGCTTTCGAGGCCTTGCTCAAGACTTCTAGCCTTTCATTCTGACCAAACACTGCCCTTGCCCTTCCTGCTGATGTGACTTCGGAAAATACTACTTTTCAAAGAACATCAACCTTTCAAACTATGATATCACCCCAGAGGAATGCAGTAAATCTGATATTGAAACTGATGTAAAATATCCAGAGCGATCTTGAGGGTTTTCTGTAGTATTCAGGGGTGTCTCTGTGTACAGTTTGGGAACTTCTAAGCTAGTCAAAGAAAATACCTTTAATGTAAACTATTTTTATTTGAGAAAGCTAAAGCCATTCATGGAGCATTTAGGAAAAAAACTTTCATTGTACGAAACAGCACAAGTAACCTTGCATATTAGGTGACACTCTGGAGGGCAGTGGGGGGCATTTTGTGGAGAGCTGGCCCTGAGAAATAGATGGCAGGCAGATGCCTGGAAGGTGAAGTACAGTAAGAACACCATGCTGGGAAGACCCAACAACTTCACAGTATTCATTTATCTATTCTACTGCAATCCTTCTCCACATAAACGAGCTCTTTACTTCCCTAAAATGTGTAAAGGATAATCAGCCAGTAGGCATCCTCTACTTTCCAATATAACTTGCAATGGTCCACACTGATGAAACCCTTAGAGTATCCCACGGGGTGTCCAGGAAACCTAGAAACAAAGCCTATGCCTGTTGACACTCTCTCATGTGCAGAAATGCTGTATTACACTATGGAGTCTGTCCTTCATTTTCCAGTTGACCATAAAGGGGATGCTTGTTTGCAAAGGGCTCATAAATAGTTAGCTTTGCAGGCTTCGTGATTCCCGTCAAACCCACTCTCCTGTTAGGACAGCAGACAGTGTCAATCTATCACACTTACAATAATGAGTGTGCTTGAGTGACAATAAAATTTTTTCACAACAACAGGAAGTCGTTCTTGTTGAAAACTTATATAAAAATTATGTTGAAGAGAAATTTCTACAGGAAATTCACTAGGCTAAGAAAATAAGAGTGTGTACTTTCCTATTTGTAGTAAAGAACATTTAAAAACTTGAAAATTAAAGATTATAGAGATGGCTCAGGGTATAAGAGGCCTTGTTGTTATCCTTGCAGAGGGCCCATGGTGGTTCATTTCCTAGCACCCACTCGGCAGCTAACAACCACCTGTAACTCAGTTCCAAAAGACATGAATCCTATTTCTGGCCTCCACGGGCACCACATATATGTGACACACACACAGGAAAAATACTCACTCATAAAATGAAAATAAACACATTTTTAATAACAGAGAAAGTCACACACATACACATAAAGAGAGAGAGAAAATTTTATATTTTTCAGCATCGTATTTAGAAGTGAGAACCATTATTTTCTGAAACTACTACTAAATCTACACAGGTCCTTAAGACTGAGTGTAACATTTGACTTTTCTCTCCAATGTGGTGCTAGCTACAGACTGGACCCTTTGCCTACTGAGTGACAGCTCCTACACTTGCTTGCATTGCTGCTGGACTCCACCTTCGGTCTTCTACCCCATTCAATGCTTAACTTTATTGGAAACAGAGCTTTAGTCCTGGATGTGGCAGTTGGTGCAAGTCTATAATTCAGGGAGGAGGAAGCGTATCAAATGTTCAAGACTATCTTCAGCTTAACATTGCAAGTCTGAGGGCAGCCTGGGCAACATGGGACCTCATATTTTTCTCAAACAAAAGCAAAAGCAAACAGAAAAGAGCTTTAAAGCACACCTTCTAGTGCTTCCAGACACAGGGCAGGGCCACTGCTCGCTCTCACTCACTCAGAGTGGATGTATACTCTATAACGGGGTGGGAAAAGCTGTCAAGTACTAGAGAGTGCTGATGAGTTCTCGTTCTCTCTCTCTCTCTCTCTCTGGAAAATAAAATCAAGAGCTAGACACGTGCTTGTAACCCCAGCATTCAGGAGGGTGGGGAAGAAAACTGTTAGCCTGAAAGTGACCTGAGCAAAAGTGTTTCACTGTTTCAAGTGAGAAAAACCAATGCCATGGTACAAATTTAGGATTCACAAACCACATGAATTAGATTTAAAACAGCACAGAGGTAGAGCCCCTCCCAACACATAAGGACCTAGGTCCAACCTGTGCCCCAAGTACTGCCTCCATACTACTTTTGTTTGCCAAGGTGTTATACTTCTTTTAGCTCCAGCTCTGGCTTATTTTATGGTAAAATTACTGCACTAAACACCTTTTACTCTTGCCAAGTAGGCTGTGCTGGCTGATCAGCCACAGAGTCCGGGGAATACCCCCTTGTCGCCACATTCAGCTGTTTTATGTGGGTTCTGGAACTTACACTCAGGTTCCCAATGCTTGGACCATCAGAACTTCACCGATGAGCTGTCTCTGTATCTTCCTCCTTGTTTTATTTTTATTTAAAAGTAAAACTTCCCGCAGTAGAGCCCCTAAAATGCATTTTCCCCAAATATGAAGTCTGTAATTCTAGCACCCAGGAGGTAGAGACAGGACTGATGCAAATTCAAAATCATCCTGGTCTAAAAGGCAGGTTCTAGGCCAGGCAGAATCATACAGCAATACCCCTTCTCAAACAAAATAAGCAAATAAGAAAGACTCAACACATAATAAAGTGGTATGTGACTTAGCCCCCCCCTCAAAAAACTGACAGGTTAGAGACTGTAATACTTAAATTCTGATCTGCTAGCCACTATACAACAAGTGATCTATTTGATTTTCATGAATATCAGTTTTTATTTTTTCCATTTTTAAAAAACAGGTAGGACACTGGTAGAGGACTCCCAAAATGTACATTTCAAATGTACTAAAATTCAAATCAGTTTGAAATGAAATGAAGTCTTAAAGAAATGCAGGTGAATGTTTGTATAAGTGATTAATACAACATAAACTTACTTTTACAGTCTTATACAATCATTATCCATAGTTTTACCATACTACAAAGAAATCCTATTTCCTCATTCATAAAACGCTACCCCTAAGAGGCTGAGAGTACAGCTCAACGCTGGAGCACTTGCCTAGCATATACCACGGCACAGTGAAAACATAAAAAAACAACTACAGGAGCTGGAGCGAGGGCTCCACAGTGAAGAGCACTGGCTGTTCTTCCTGGGGATGTAGGTTCAGTTTCCAGCACCTACATGGCAGCTCACAACTGTCTGCAACTCTAGTCCCAGGGGATCTGACTCCTTCACACAGACATATATGCACATTAAACACCAATGCAATGAAATAAAAATAAATAATTTTAAAAAAACAAATGCCCTGCCTTCAGCAACTACCTTATCTCCTTTTTGCTTCAGTGGATGTAACTATTCTGGACATTTCAACAANTATTGTTTTTTTTTTTTTTTTTTTTTTTTTTTTTTTAAAGATGCTATTGTGTGACTATATCACAATGTGTTTCTGCTTATGAACATGTAGGATGTTTCCACAGCCAATTAGAAAAAAAATTGTTTAAAACAATAAATAATATAAATGATGTGTTTTTGAAAAAGGTTTGTTATTCTGCGGAGGGAGTCCCTTTAACCTACAAAGGGATAAATCTCAATAAGCCAGAAGGAAAACTAGTACTAAGTTTGGTTCACAGAACACTAATTAATTTGAAATTTTAATAGAAAATGCAAGTTCTACACATGATGAGAAATAGAGGCTAGAATGGTCACTTATGACTGTAATACAAATATTCAGGAAGCCGAGACAGGAGGATTAGGGAAAATTTAAAGCTAGCCTGGGCCATAGAGGAAAACCCTGTCTTGGAGAAACAAGGAAATGTAAACTGAGAACACAAATGCAGTTACAACTCTATAGGTTTTAAAAAATATTAAGTGTGTGTGTGCATGACTGCATACATGTGTGAGCTCATATGTTATAGCATGCTTATAGAGGTCAGAGGACAACCTGTGGCAGTTACTCTCAACTTCTGTGGGTTCAGGGCTCATGTCCTCAGGCTTGGCGGCTTTATATCTGTTTTAAAATCTGGGTTTTAGCCGGGCGGTGGTGGCGCACGCCTTCAATCCCAGCACTCGGGAGGCAGAGGCAGGCGGATCTCTGGGAGTTCGAGGCCAGCCTGGTCTACAAGAGCTAGTTC